>NC_090318.1:8997500-9251202 GCF_039906515.1 Pseudorca crassidens
AGATTTCATTGAGTCACAGTGAGCCTGGTGAGTGTCTGTGTGCTGATAGAGGCTGTGAATTGAGTCACAGTTTCTTATATGTGTGTGATTATGTGCTGGTATACACTGTGCATTGAGTCATAGTGAGCAGGTCTGTGTGTGTCTGTGTGTTTGTGCAGTAGTACAGAAGGAGCATTTAATCAGTTATGTGTGTGTGTGTATGTTCGTTTGGTCTTTGCATTGAGTCACTGAGTTGTATGTGTGTGTGTGTGTGGTGCGATAGACTTGGCATTGAGTCAGAGTGAGCCGTGAGTGTGTGTGTTGAGAGTGTGTGTGCTGGTGGGCTTTTTTTGCACTGAGGTGTGTGTGTGTGTGTGTGTGTAGTGCTACAAACTTCATTGAGTCACAGTGAGACGTGTTTGTGTGTGCTGGTATAGGCGATTGATTCACAGTGATCCATTTGTGTGTGCGTGTTAGTATGCATGTGTTCTTCTTTAGGCTGTGCATTGAGTCACACTGCGATGTGTGTGTATGCTTGTGTGTTTTGGTATAGATTGTGCATAGAATCACAGTACCATATGTGTGTGTGTGTGTGCTGGTAAAATCTGAGCATTGAGTCACACTGTCCTGTGTGCTGTGTGTCTATGTACTTGAATGGACTGTGCATTGAGTCACAGTGAGCATGTGTGTGTGTTTGTGTGTGTGTGTGTGCTCATATTGGATTTGAGTTGAGTCGCTGAAGTGTATGTGTGTCTGTTTAGGTGGGGGGCTACAGACTGTGAATTGAGTCACACTGAGTTGTTTGTGTACATGAGTGAGTGTTGTGTATGGGTTTTCATTGAGTCACTGGGTTTTGTGTGTGTGTGTGTGTTTGTAGTGCTACGGACTGCATGGGGTCACAGTGAGCTATGTGTGTGTGTGCTTGCTGCTGTAGGCTGTGCATTGATTCAAGGTTAGCTGTCAGTGTGTGTGGTGCTGGAATGGAATGTGCACTGAGACACAGTCATCTGTGTGTGTGTGTGCATACATGTGTGCTGGAATCAGCTGTGCACTGCATCACTGTGAGCCGTGTGTGTGTTTGTGTGTGTGTGCTGAAAAATCTGAGCATTGAGTCACACTGAGGTCTGTGCTGTGTGTCTGTATGTAGTGGTATGGCCTGTGCAAGGAATCAGTGAGCTGTGTGTGTGTGTGTTTGTGTATTTGGTGGTGTAGAGTCTGTATTGAGTCTCATGAAGCTGTGTGTGTGTGTGTGTGTGTGTGATGGTATAGGATGTGCATTGGGTCACAGAACCATATATATGTGTCTGAGCTGGTATAGGCAGTGCATTGACTCACAGTGAGTGTTGTGTATGTGCTACTACAGACTGTGCATTGAGTCAGTGATCAATTTTGTGTGTTTGTGTGATTGTCTGCTCATATAGGCTGTGCACTGTGTCACAGTAACCCATGTGTGTTTGTGGGAGTGTGTTTTTGAGTGATGGTATAAGTGGTTCATTGTGTCACAGTGAGCCATGTATGAGTGCATGTTTGTGTGTGTGTGTGTTCTGGTAGAGGCTAAGCATTGTGTCACAGTGTGTCATGTGTGTGTGTGGTTGTGTGTGTGTTTAGTACAGTCTGCACATTGATTTACAGTGAGATGTTTTACATGTGTTTGTGCTTGTATGAGCTATACGTTGAGTCACAATGAGCCATCCGTGTGTGTGTGTGCTGGTAGAGGCTGAGCATTGAATCACAGTTAGGAGTTTGTTTGTGTGTACTGGTATGGGTTTTGCATTGAGTCACAGAGGTATGTGTGTGTTTGTGTGTGTCTATGTGTGTATGTCTGTGTTGCCACAGACTTCATTGTGTCAGAGTGAGCTTTATGAGTGTCTGTGTGCAGATACAGGCTGTGAATTGAGTCCCAGTGTGTTACGTGTGTGTGTGTGTGTGTGCTGGTATAGCCTGTGCATTGAGTCACAGTGAGCTGTGTGTGTGTGTGTTTGCTGGTGTAGGCTGTGCAGTGATTCAAGGTGACCTGTGATTGTGTGTGTTGAACAGGAACGGACTGTGCACTGAGTCACAGTGAGCCATGTGTGAGTGTGTGCATGTGTGTGAGCCAGTTTAGGATGTGCACTGAGTCACGGTGAGCTGTGTGTGTTTGTGTGTGTGTTCTGGTAAAATATGAGCATTGAGTCACACTGAGGGGTGTCCTGTGTGTCTGTATGTACTGGCATGGACTGTGAATGGAATCACAGTGAGTGCTGTGTGTGTGTATTTTGTTGTATAGAGTCTTTATTGAGTCACACTAAGCTGTGTGTGTGTGTGTGTGTGTGATGGTATAGGTGGTTCATTGAGTCAGAGTGAGCCAAGTATGAGTGTGTGTGTGTGTGTGTTTTGGGGTAAAAGCTGAGCATTGCATCACAGGGTGTCATGTGTGTGTCTGTTGTTGTGTGTCTGTGTAGTACAGTCTGAGCATTGAGTTACAGTGAGATGTGTTGCATGTGTTTGTGCTAGTATGAACTGTACATTGAGTCACAACGAGCCATGTGTGTTTGTGTGTGTGTGTGTGTGCTGCTGGAGGCTGATCATTGAGTCACAGTTACGTGTTTGTGTGTGTGTGCTGGTATGGGCTTTTCATTGATTCACGGACTTGTATGTGTGTGTGTGTGCATGTGTGTGTGTTGCTAAGATTTAATTCAGTCAGAGTGAGCCTTGTGAGTGTATATGTGCTGATATAGGCTGTGAATTGAGTCACAGTGTGTTATGTGTGAGTGTGTCTGTGTGTGTGCTGGTAAAGACAGTGCATTGAGTCACAATAAGTTGTGTGTGTGTTAATATTCTCATATAGACTGTGCATTGAGTAACAGTGAGCAAGTGTGTGTGAGTTTGTGGGAGTGTATGAGCACTGGTATGGGTGGAGCCTTGAATCAGTTAGGTGTGTGTGTGTCTGTGCTCCTATGGGCTATCTATTGAGCTACTGATGTGTACATGTGTTTCTGTAGTTTTACCACAGACTGTGCATTTAATCACAGTGAGCAGGGTGTGTGTGTGTATGTGAGTGTGTGTGCTGGTAGGCTTTCATTGAGTCCCTGGTGTGTGTGTGGTGCTACAGACTGCATTGAGTCACAGTGAGATGTGTGTGTGTATGATGGTATAGGCAATTGATTGAGTCACAGTGAGGCATGTGTGTGTGTTCTCATATAGGCTGTGCATTGAATCACAGTGAGCCCTGTATCTGTGAGTGTGTGTTTGTGTGTGCTAGTATAGGGTGTGTATTGAGTCACACTGAGGTGTGTGTGTGTGCGTGTGTGTTGTTATAGCTTGTGCATTGAGTCAGAGTGCCATGTCAGTGTGTGCATTCTGGTATAGACTATGCACTGAATCAGAGTGAGGGGGGTGTGTGTCTGTGTGTTCTGGTATAGGCGGACCATTGGGTCACACTGAGGTGTGTGTGTGTGTGTTTGTGTGTGTGTGTGCTGATACAGCCTGTGCATTAATCGCAGCCAGTTGTGTGTGTATGTGCACCTACAGGTTGCACTTTGTGTCACAGTGTTTTGTGAGTGTGTGTGATATTATATGGTATACAATGAGTCAAAGGGAGGTGTGTGTGGGGGGGTTCATGTGTCTTATAGGCTATGCATTGAGTCACACTGAGCTGTGTGTTTGAATGTCTGTATGTGTTTGTGTGTGTGTAGAGGTATAGGCTGTGTATTGACTCACAGTGAGCATTGTGTGCTTCTGTGTGTGTTTATGTCTGCTAGCTTAGCCTGTGCACTGAGTCACAGGGAGCCTTGTGTGTGTGTGTGTGTGTGTGTGGTGGTAAAGACTGTGCATTGGGTCACAGTGAGCTGTCTTTGTCTTTGTGTGATTGCTGGTGTAGACTGTGCATTGATTCAAGTTGAGCTGTGAGTGTGTGTGTGGTGTTGGTATGGACGGTGCACTGAGTCACACTGAGCTGTGAGTGTGTGTGTACATGCTGGTATAATCTGAGTGTTGAGTCACACTGAGGTGTGTGCTTCGTGTCTGTATGTAGTTGTATGGAATGTGCCTTGGGTCAGAATGAATTGTGTATGTGTACGTTTTTGTGTGTACTTGGTGGTGTAGAGTCTGTATTGAGTCACACTAAGCTGTGAGTGTGTGTGTGATAGGATGATAGGTATCCTATACCTGATAGGTATAGGATGTGCATTGAGTCACAAAGCCGTGTGTGTGTGTCTGTGCTGGGATAGGCTGTGCATTGATTCACAGTGAGTCTTGTTTATGTGCTAGTACAGACCGTGCATTGATTCAGTAAACCATGTGTGTGCTTTTCTGTGTTTGTCTGCTGATATAGGCTGTGAACTGAGTCACAGTGGGCCATGTGTGTTTGTGTCTGATGGTATAGGTGATTCATTGAATCACAGTGAGCCATATATGAGTGCGTGTTTGTGTGTGTGTGTGTGTTGTGCTGTAGGGTGAGCATTGAGTCACAGTGTGCCGTGTGTCTGTTGTTGTGTGTGTGTGTAGTACAGTCTGAGCATTCAGTTACAGTGCGATGTGTTGCTTGTGTTTCTGCTATTATGAAGTGTACATTGAGTCACAATGAGCCGTCTGTAATTGTGTGTGTGTGTGTGTGTGTGTTGGTAGAGGCTGTGAATTGAATCAGAATTAGGTGATTATGTGTGTGTGGTGGTATGAGCTTTGCATTGTGTCATGGAGGTATGTGTGTGTGTGTTGCTACAGACTTCATTGAGTCACAGTGAGCCTGGTGAGTGTCTCTGTGCTGATAGAGGCTGTGAATTGAGTCACAGTTTCTTATGTGTGTGTGATTGTGTGCTGGTATACACTGTGCATTGAGTCATAGTGAGCAGGTCTGTGTGTGTCTTTGTTTTTCTGCAGTAGTACGGGTGGAGCCTTTAATCAGTTATGTGTGTGTGTGTGTGTGTTCGTTTGGTCTTTACATTGAGTCACTAAGGTGTATATGTGTGTGTGTGTGGTGTTATAGACTGTGCATTGAGTCAGAGTGAGCCGTGAGTGTGTGTGTATGAGAGTGTGTGTGCTGGTGGGCTTTTGTTGATGCACTGGTGTGTGTGCATGTGCGTCTGTTGTACTACAGACTGCATTGAGTCACATTGAGACATGTTTGTGTGTGCTGGTATAGGCGATTGATTGAGTCACAGTGATCCATTTGTGTGTGCGTGTTAGTATGCGTGTGTTCTTGTTTAGGCTGTGCATTGAGTCACACTGAGGTGTGTGTGTATCCTTGTGTGTGTTGGTATAGATTGTGCATAGAATCACAGTACCATATGTGTGTGTGTGTGCTGGTAAAATCTGAGCATTGAGTCACACTGTCGTGTGTGGTGTGTGTCTGTATGTACTTGTATGGACTGTACATTGAGTCACAGTGAGCATGTGTGTGTGTGTGTGTGTGCACTGATATGCCTTGAACACTGAATCAGCTAGGTAAGTGTGAGTGCTCATATTGGCTTTGAGTTGAGTCACTGATGTCTATGTGTGTCTGTGTAGGAGGGGGGCTACAGACTATGCATTTAGTCACACTGACACGTTTGTGTACGTGAGTGTGTGTTGTGATTTCATTGAGTCACTGGAGTTTGTGTGTGTGTGTGTGGTGTTACAGACTGCATTGAGTCACAGTGAGGCGTGTGTGTGTATGATGGCATAGGCAATTGATTGAGTCACAGTGAGACATGTGTGTGTGTTCTCATATAGGCTGTGCATTGAATCACAGTGAGACATGTATCTGTGAGTGTGTGTTTGTGTGTGCTAGTATATGGTGTGTATTGAGTCACACTGAGGTGTGTGTGTGTGCGTATGTGTTGTTATAGATTGTGCATTGAGTCAGAGTGCCGTGTCAGTGTGTGCATGCTGGTATAGACTATGCACTGAATCAGGGTGAGGGGTGTGTGTGTCTGTGTGTTCTGGTATAGGCAGACCATTGAGTCACACTGAGGTGTGTGTGTGTGTCTGTGTGTGTGTGTGTGTGCTGGTACAGCCTGTGCATTAATCACAGTCAGTTGTGTGTGTATGTTCATCTACAAGTTGCACTTTGTGTCACAGTGTGTCTGTGTGTGATATTATACGGTATACACTGAGTCAAAGGGAGCTGTGTGTGTGGGGGGTGCATGTGCTCTTATAGACTTTGCATTGAGTCACACTGAGTTGTGTGTTTGAAAATCTGTCTGTGTGTGTGTGTGTGTAGAGTTATAGGCTGTGTACTGACTCACAGTGAGCATTGTGTGCTTCTATGTGTGTGTATGTCTGCTAGCTTAGACTGTGCACAGAGTCCCAGGGAGCCGTGTGTGTCTGTGTGTGTGTGTGTGTTGGTAAAGACTGTGCATTGGGTCACAGTGAGCTGTCTTTGTCTGTGTGTGTGACTGCTGGTGTAGGCTGTGCATTGATTCAAGTTGAGCTGTGAGGGTGTGTGTGGTGTTGATATGGACGGTGCACTGTGTCACACTGAGTTGCGTGTGCGTGCTGGTATAATCTGAGCGTTGAGTCACACTGAGGTTTGTGCTTCGTGTCTGAAGGTAGTTGTATGGAATGTGCCTTGGATCACAATGAATTGTGTATGTGTACGTTTTTGTGTGTACTTGATGGTGTAGAGTCTGTATTGAGTCACACTAAGTTGTGAGTGTGTGTGTGTGATGGTATAGGATGTGCATTGAGTCACAAAGCCGTGTGTGTGTGTCTGTGCTGGTATAGGCTGTGCATTGATTCACAGTGAGCCTTGTGTATGAGCTAGTACGGATTGTGCATTAGTCAGTGAACCACGTGTGTGCTTTTCTGTGTTTGTCTGCTGATATAGGCTGTGAACTGAGTCACAGTGGGCCATGTGTGTTTGTGTCTGATGGTATAGGTGATTCATTGAGTCACAGTGAGCCATGTATGAGTGTGTGTTTGTGTGTGTGTGTGTTGTGCTATAGGGTGAGCATTGAGTCACAGTGTGCTGTGTGTGTGTTGTCTGTGTGTGTAGTATATTCTGAGCATTCAGTTACAGTGTGATGTGTTGCATGTGTTTCTGCTATCATGAAGTGTACATTGAGTCAAAATGAGCCGTCTGTAATTGTGTGTGTGTTTGTGTGTGTTGGTAGAGGCTGTGCATTGAATCAGAATTAGGTGTTTATGTGTGTGCGGTGGTATGAGCTTTGCATTGTGTCATGGAGGTGTGAGTGTGTGACTGTGTGTGTCTGCTGCTACAGATTTCATTGAGTCACAGTGAGCCTGGTGAGTGTCTGTGTGCTGATAGAGGCTGTGAATTGAGTCACAGTTTCTTATATGTGTGTGATTGTGTGCTGGTATACACTGTGCATTGAGTCATAGTGAGCAGGCCTGTGTGTGTCTGTGTGTTTGTGCAGTAGTACAGGAGGAGCATTTAATCAGTTATGTGTGTTTGTGTATGTTCGTTTGGTCTTTGCATTGAGTCACTGAGGTGTACGTGTGTGTGTGTGTGGTGCGATAGACTGGGCATTGAGTCAGAGTGAGCCGTGAGTGTGTGTGTTGAGAGTGTGTGTGCTGGTGGGCTTTTTTTGCACTGAGGTGTGTGTGTGTGTGTGTGTGTAGTGCTACAGACTTCATTGAGTCACAGTGAGATGTGTTTGTGTGTGCTGGTATAGGCGATTGATTCACAGTGATCCATTTGTGTGTGCGTGTTAGTATGCATGTGTTCTTGTTTAGGCTGTGCATTGAGTCACACTGAGATGTGTGTGTATGCTTGTGTGTTTTGGTATAGATTGTGCATAGAATCACAGTACCATATGTGTGTGTGTGTGCTGGTAAAATCTGAGCATTGAGTCACACTGTCCTGTGTGCTGTGTGTCTATGTACTTGTAAGGACTGTGCATTGAGTCACAGTGAGCATGTGTGTGTGTTTGTGTGTGTGTGTGTGCACTGGTATGCTTTGAACCCTGAATCAGCTAGGTGTGTGTGTGTGTGTGCTCATATTGGCTTTGAGTTGAGTCACTGAAGTGTATGTGTGTCTGTTTAGGTGGGGGGCTACAGACTGTGAATTGAGTCACACTGTGTTGTTCGTGTACATGAGTGAGTGTTGTGTATGGGTTTTCATTGAGTCACTGCGTTTTGTGTGTGTGTGTGTTTGTAGTGCTACAGACTGCATGGGGTCACAGTTAGCTGTGTGTGTGTGTGCTTGCTGGTGTAGGCTGTGCATTGATTCAAGGTTAGCTGTCAGTGTGTGTGGTGCTGGAATGGAATGTGCACTGAGACACAGTCATCTGTGTGTGTGTGTGCATACATGTGTGCTGGAATCAGCTGTGCACTGCATCACTGTGAGCCGTGTGTGTGTTTGTGTGTGTGTGCTGGAAAACCTGAGCATTGAGTCACACTGAGGTCTGTGCTGTGTGTCTGTATGTAGTGGTATGGCCTGTGCAAGGAATCAGTGAGCTGTGTGTGTGTGTGTTTGTGTATTTGGTGGTGTAGATTCTGTATTGAGTCTTATGAAGCTGTGTGTGTGTGTGTGTGTGTGTGTGATGGTATAGGATGTGCATTGGGTCACAGAACCATATATATGTGTCTGAGCTGGTATAGGCAGTGCATTGACTCACAGTGAGTGTTGTGTATGTGCTACTACAGACTGTGCATTGAGTCAGTGATCAATTTTGTGTGTTTGTGTGATTGTCTGCTCATATAGGCTGTGCACTGTGTCACAGTAACCCATGTGTGTTTGTGGGAGTGTGTTTTTGAGTGATGGTATAAGTGGTTCATTGTGTCACAGTGAGCCATGTATGAGTGCATGTTTGTGTGTGTGTGTGTTCTGGTAGAGGCTAAGCATTGTGTCACAGTGTGTCATGTGTGTGTGTGGTTGTGTGTGTGTTTAGTACAGTCTGCACATTGATTTACAGTGAGATGTTTTACATGTGTTTGTGCTTGTATGAGCTATACGTTGAGTCACAATGAGCCATGCGTGTGTGTGTGTGCTGGTAGAGGCTGAGCATTGAATCACAGTTAGGAGTTTGTTTGTGTGTACTGGTATGGGTTTTGCATTGAGTCACAGAGGTATGTGTGTGTTTGTGTGTGTCTATGTGTGTATGTCTGTGTTGCCACAGACTTCATTGTGTCACAGTGAGCTTTATGAGTGTCTGTGTGCAGATACAGGCTGTGAATTGAGTCCCAGTGTGTTACGTGTGTGTGTGTGTGTGTGTGCTGGTATAGCCTGTGCATTGAGTCACAGTGAGCTGTGTGTGTGTGTGTTTGCTGGTGTAGGCTGTGCAGTGATTCAAGGTGACCTGTGATTGTGTGTGTTGAACAGGAACGGACTGTGCACTGAGTCACAGTGAGCCATGTGTGAGTGTGTGCATGTGTGTGAGCCAGTTTAGGATGTGCACTGAGTCACGGTGAGCTGTGTGTGTTTGTGTGTGTGTTCTGGTAAAATATGAGCATTGAGTCACACTGAGGGGTGTCCTGTGTGTCTGTATGTACTGGCATGGACTGTGAATGGAATCACAGTGAGCGCTGTGTGTGTGTATTTTGTTGTATAGAGTCTTTATTGAGTCACACTAAACTCTGTGTGTGTGTGTGTGTGTGATGGTATAGGTGGTTCATTGAGTCAGAGTGAGCCAAGTATGAGTGTGTGTGTGTGTGTTTTGGGGTAAAAGCTGAGCATTGCATCACAGGGTGTCATGTGTGTGTCTGTTGTTGTGTGTCTGTGTAATACAGTCTGAGCATTGAGTTACAGTGAGATGTGTTGCATGTGTTTGTGCTAGTATGAACTGTACATTGAGTCACAACGAACCATGTGTGTTTGTGTGTGTGTGTGTGCTGCTGGAGGCTGATCATTGAATCACAGTTACGTGTTTGGGTGTGTGTGCTGGTATGGGCTTTTCATTGAGTCACGGACTTGTATGTGTGTGTGTGTGTGCATGTGTGTGTGTTGCTAAGATTTACTTCAGTCACAGTGAGCCTTGTGAGTGTATATGTGCTGATATAGGCTGTGAATTGAGTCACAGTGTGTTATGTGTGAGTGTGTCTGTGTGTGTGCTGGTAAAGACAGTGCATTGAGTCACAATAAGTTGTGTGTGTGTTAATATTCTCATATAGACTGTGCATTGAGTAACAGTGAGCAAGTGTGTGTGAGTTTGTGGGAGTGTATGAGCACTGGTATGGGTGGAGCATTGAATCAGTTAGGTGTGTGTGTGTGTGTGCTCTTATGGGCTATCTATTGAGCTACTGAGGTGTATTTGTGTTTCTGTCGTTTTACCCCAGACTGTGCATTTAATCACAGTGAGTGGGGTGTGTGTGTGTATGTGAGTGTGTGTGCTGGTAGGCTTTCATTGAGTCCCTGGTGTGTGTGCGTGTGTGTGTGGTGCTACAGACTGCATTGAGTCACAGTGAGGCGTGTGTGTGTATGATGGCATAGGCAATTGATTGAGTCACAGTGAGGCATGTGTGTGTGTTCTCATATAGGCTGTGCATTGAATCACAGTGAGCCCTGTATCTGTGAGTGTGTGTTTGTGTGTGCTAGTATAGGGTGTGTATTGAGTCACACTGAGGTGTGTGTGTGTGCGTGTGTGTTGTTATAGCTTGTGCATTGAGTCAGAGTGCCATGTCAGTGTGTGCATTCTGGTATAGACTATGCACTGAATCAGAGTCAGGGGGGTGTGTGTCTGTGTGTTCTGGTATAGGCGGACCATTGGGTCACACTGAGGTGTGTGTGTGTGTTTGTGTGTGTGTGTGCTGATACAGCCTGTGCATTAATCGCAGCCAGTTGTGTGTGTATGTGCACCTACAGGTTGCACTTTGTGTCACAGTGTTTTGTGAGTGTGTGTGATATTATATGGTATACAATGAGTCAAAGGGAGGTGTGTGTGGGGGGGTTCATGTGTCTTATAGGCTATGCATTGAGTCACTGAGCTGTGTGTTTGAATGTCTGTATGTGTTTGTGTGTGTGTAGAGGTATAGGCTGTGTATTGACTCACAGTGAGCATTGTGTGCTTCTGTGTGTGTTTATGTCTGCTAGCTTAGCCTGTGCACTGAGTCACAGGGAGCCTTGTGTGTGTGTGTGTGTGTGTGTTGGTAAAGACTGTGCATTGGGTCACAGTGAGCTGTCTTTGTCTTTGTGTGATTGCTGGTGTAGACTGTGCATTGATTCAAGTTGAGCTGTGAGTGTGTGTGTGGTGTTGGTATGGACGGTGCACTGAGTCACACTGAGCTGTGAGTGTGTGTGTACATGCTGGTATAATCTGAGCATTGAGTCACACTGAGGTGTGTGCTTCGTGTCTGTATGTAGTTGTATGGAATGTGCCTTGGGTCAGAATGAATTGTGTATGTGTACGTTTTTGTGTGTACTTGGTGGTGTAGAGTCTGTATTGAGTCACACTAAGCTGTGAGTGTGTGTGTGATAGGATGATAGGTATCCTATACCTGATAGGTATAGGATGTGCATTGAGTCACAAAGCCGTGTGTGTGTGTCTGTGCTGGGATAGGCTGTGCATTGTTTCACAGTGAGCCTTGTTTATGTGCTAGTACAGACCGTGCATTGATTCAGTAAACCATGTGTGTGCTTTTCTGTGTTTGTCTGCTGATATAGGCTGTGAACTGAGTCACAGTGGGCCATGTGTGTTTGTGTCTGATGGTATAGGTGATTCATTGAATCACAGTGAGCCATATATGAGTGCGTGTTTGTGTGTGTGTGTGTGTTGTGCTGTAGGGTGAGCATTGAGTCACAGTGTGCCGTGTGTGTGTTGTTGTGTGTGTGTGTAGTACAGTCTGAGCATTCAGTTACAGTGCGATGTGTTGCATGTGTTTCTGCTATTATGAAGTGTACATTGAGTCACAATGAGCCGTCTGTAATTGTGTGTGTGTGTGTGTGTGTGTGTGTTGGTAGAGGCTGTGAATTGAATCAGAATTAGGTGATTATGTGTGTGTGGTGGTATGAGCTTTGCATTGTGTCATGGAGGTATGTGTGTGTGTGTTGCTACAGACTTCATTGAGTCACAGTGAGCCTGGTGAGTGTCTCTGTGCTGATAGAGGCTGTGAATTGAGTCACAGTTTCTTATGTGTGTGTGATTGTGTGCTGGTATACACTGTGCATTGAGTCATAGTGAGCAGGTCTGTGTGTGTCTTTGTTTTTCTGCAGTAGTACGGGTGGAGCCTTTAATCAGTTATGTGTGTGTGTGTGTGTGTTCGTTTGGTCTTTACATTGAGTCACTAAGGTGTATATGTGTGTGTGTGGTGTTATAGACTGTGCATTGAGTCAGAGTGAGCCGTGAGTGTGTGTGTATGAGAGTGTGTGTGCTGGTGGGCTTTTGTTGATGCACTGGTGTGTGTGCATGTGTGTCTGTTGTGCTACAGACTGCATTGAGTCACAGTGAGACATGTTTGTGTGTGCTGGTATAGGCGATTGATTGAGTCACAGTGATCCATTTGTGTGTGCATGTTAGTATGCGTGTGTTCTTGTTTAGGCTGTGCATTGAGTCACACTGAGGTGTGTGTGTATCCTTGTGTGTGTTGGTATAGATTGTGCATAGAATCACAGTACCATATGTGTGTGTGTGTGCTGGTAAAATCTGAGCATTGAGTCACACTGTCGTGTGTGGTGTGTGTCTGTATGTACTTGTATGGACTGTACATTGAGTCACAGTGAGCATGTGTGTGTGTGTGTGTGTGCACTGGTATGCCTTGAACACTGAATCAGCTAGGTGTGTGTGTGTGCTCATATTGGCTTTGAGTTGAGTCACTGAGGACTATGTGTGTCTGTGTAGGAGGGGGGCTACAGACTATGCATTTAGTCACACTGACACGTTTGTGTACGTGAGTGTGTCTTGTGGTATGTGATTTCATTGAGTCACTGGAGTTTGTGTGTGTGTGTGTGTGGTGTTACAGACTGCATTGAGTCACAGTGAGGCGTGTGTGTGTATGATGGCATAGGCAATTGATTGAGTCACAGTGAGGCATGTGTGTGTGTTCTCATATAGGCTGTGCATTGAATCACAGTGAGACATGTATCTGTGAGTGTGTGTTTGTGTGTGCTAGTATATGGTGTGTATTGAGTCACACTGAGGTGTGTGTGTGTGTGTATGTGTTGTTATAGATTGTGCATTGAGTCAGAGTGCCGTGTCAGTGTGTGCATGCTGGTATAGACTATGCACTGAATCAGGGTGAGGGGTGTGTGTGTCTGTGTGTTCTGGTATAGGCGGACCATTGAGTCACACTGAGGTGTGTGTGTGTGTCTGTGTGTGTGTGTGTGTGCTGGTACAGCCTGTGCATTAATCACAGTCAGTTGTGTGTGTATGTTCATCTACAAGTTGCACTTTGTGTCACAGTGTGTCTGTGTGTGATATTATACGGTATACACTGAGTCAAAGGGAGCTGTGTGTGTGGGGGGGTGCATGTGCTCTTATAGACTTTGCATTGAGTCACACTGAGCTGTGTGTTTGAAAGTCTGTCTGTGTGTGTGTGTGTGTAGAGGTATAGGCTGTGTACTGACTCACAGTGAGCATTGTGTGCTTCTGTGTGTGTGTATGTCTGCTAGCTTAGACTGTGCACAGAGTCCCAGGGAGCCGTGTGTGTCTGTGTGTGTGTGTGTGTTGGTAAAGACTGTGCATTGGGTCGCAGTGAGCTGTCTTTGTCTGTGTGTGTGACTGCTGGTGTAGGCTGTGCATTGATTCAAGTTGAGCTGTGAGGGTGTGTGTGGTGTTGATATGGACGGTGCACTGTGTCACACTGAGTTGCGTGTGCGTGCTGGTATAATCTGAGTGTTGAGTCACACTGAGGTTTGTGCTTCGTGTCTGAAGGTAGTTGTATGGAATGTGCCTTGGGTCACAATGAATTGTGTATGTGTACGTTTTTGTGTGTACTTGGTGGTGTAGAGTCTGTATTGAGTCACACTAAGTTGTGAGTGTGTGTGTGTGATGGTATAGGATGTGCATTGAGTCACAAAGCCATGTGTGTGTGTCTGTGCTGGTATAGGCTGTGCATTGATTCACAGTGAGCCTTGTGTATGAGCTAGTACGGATTGTGCATTAGTCAGTGAACCACGTGTGTGCTTTTCTGTGTTTGTCTGGCTGTGAACTGAGTCACAGTGGGCCATGTGTGTTTGTGTCTGATGGTATAGGTGATTCATTGAGTCACAGTGAGCCATGTATGAGTGCGTGTTTGTGTGTGTGTGTGTTGTGCTATAGGGTGAGCATTGAGTCACAGTGTGCTGTGTGTGTGTTGTTGTCTGTGTGTGTAGTATAGTCTGAGCATTCAGTTACAGTGTGATGTGTTGCATGTGTTTCTGCTATTATGAAGTGTACATTGAGTCGCAATGAGCCCTCTGTAATTGTGTGTGTGTTTGTGTGTGTTGGTAGAGGCTGTGCATTGAATCAGAATTAGGTGTTTATGTGTGTGCGGTGGTATGAGCTTTGCATTGTGTCATGGAGGTGTGTGTGTGTGTCTGTGTGTGTCTGCTGCTACAGATTTCATTGAGTCACAGTGAGCCTGGTGAGTGTCTGTGTGCTGATAGAGGCTGTGAATTGAGTCACAGTTTCTTATATGTGTGTGATTGTGTGCTGGTATACACTGTGCATGGAGTCATAGTGAGCAGGTCTGTGTGTGTCTGTGTGTTTGTGCAGTAGTACAGAAGGAGCATTTAATCAGTTATGTGTGTGTGTGTATGTTCGTTTGGTCTTTGCATTGAGTCACTGTGGTGTATGTGTGTGTATGTGTGGTGAGATAGATTGTGCATTGAGTCAGAATGAGCCGTGAGTGTGTGTGTATGAGAGTGTGTGTGCTGGTGGGATTTTGTTGCACTGGGGTGTGTGTGTGTGTGTACTGCTACAGACTGCATTGAGTCACAGTGAGACGTGTTTGTGTGTGCTGGTATAAGCGATTGATTCACAGTGATCCATTTGTGTGTGTGTGTTAGTATGCGTGTGTTCTTGTTTGGGCTGTGCATTGAGTCACACTGCGATGTGTGTGTATGCTTGTGTGTTTTGGTATAGATTGTGCATAGAATCACAGTACCATATGTGTGTGTGTGTGCTGGTAAAATCTGAGCATTGAGTCACACTGTCCTGTGTGCTGTGTGTCTATGTACTTGAATGGACTGTGCATTGAGTCACAGTGAGCATGTGTGTGTGTTTGTGTGTGTGTGTGTGTGTGTGCTCATATTGGCTTTGAGTTGAGTCACTGAAGTGTATGTGTGTCTGTTTAGGTGGGGGGCTACAGACTGTGAATTGAGTCACACTGAGTTGTTTGTGTACATGAGTGAGTGTTGTGTATGGGTTTTCATTGAGTCACTGTGTTTTGTGTGTGTGTGTGTGTTTGTAGTGCTACGGACTGCATGGGGTCACAGTGAGCTGTGTGTGTGTGTGCTTGCTGGTGTAGGCTGTGCATTGATTCAAGGTTAGCTGTCAGTGTGTGTGGTGCTGGAATGGAATGTGCACTGAGACACAGTCATCTGTGTGTGTGTGCATACATGTGTGCTGGAATCAGCTGTGCACTGCATCACTGTGAGCCGTGTGTGTGTTTGTGTGTGTGTGCTGAAAAATCTGAGCATTGAATCACACTGAGGTCTGTGCTGTGTGTCTGTATGTAGTGGTATGGCCTGTGCAAGGAATCAGTGAGCTCTGTGTGTGTGTGTTTGTGTATTTGGTGGTGTAGAGTCTGTATTGAGTCTCATGAAGCTGTGTGTGTGTGTGTGTGTGTGTGTGATGGTATAGGATGTGCATTGGGTCACAGAACCATATATATGTGTCTGAGCTGGTATAGGCAGTGCATTGACTCACAGTGAGTGTTGTGTATGTGCTACTACAGACTGTGCATTGAGTCAGTGATCAATTTTGTGTGTTTGTGTGATTGTCTGCTCATATAGGCTGTGCACTGTGTCACAGTAACCCATGTGTGTTTGTGGGAGTGTGTTTTTGAGTGATGGTATAAGTGGTTCATTGTGTCACAGTGAGCCATGTATGAGTGCATGTTTGTGTGTGTGTGTGTGTTCTGGTAGAGGCTAAGCATTGTGTCACAGTGTGTCATGTGTGTGTGTGGTTGTGTGTGTGTTTAGTACAGTCTGCACATTGATTTACAGTGAGATGTTTTACATGTGTTTGTGCTTGTATGAGCTATACGTTGAGTCACAATGAGCCATGCGTGTGTGTGTGTGCTGGTAGAGGCTGAGCATTGAATCACAGTTAGGAGTTTGTTTGTGTGTACTGGTATGGGTTTTGCATTGAGTCACAGAGGTATGTGTGTGTTTGTGTGTGTCTATGTGTGTATGTCTGTGTTGCCACAGACTTCATTGTGTCAGAGTGAGCTTTATGAGTGTCTGTGTGCAGATACAGGCTGTGAATTGAGTCCCAGTGTGTTACGTGTGTGTGTGTGTGTGTGCTGGTATAGCCTGTGCATTGAGTCACAGTGAGCTGTGTGTGTGTGTGTTTGCTGGTGTAGGCTGTGCAGTGATTCCAGGTGACCTGTGATTGTGTGTGTTGAACAGGAACGGACTGTGCACTGAGTCACAGTGAGCCATGTGTGAGTGTGTGCATGTGTGTGAGCCAGTTTAGGATGTGCACTGAGTCACGGTGAGCTGTGTGTGTTTGTGTGTGTGTTCTGGTAAAATATGAGCATTGAGTCACACTGAGGGGTGTCCTGTGTGTCTGTATGTACTGGCATGGACTGTGAATGGAATCACAGTGAGTGCTGTGTGTGTGTATTTTGTTGTATAGAGTCTTTATTGAGTCACACTAAACTCTGTGTGTGTGTGTGTGTGTGATGGTATAGGTGGTTCATTGAGTCAGAGTGAGCCAAGTATGAGTGTGTGTGTGTGTTTTGGGGTAAAAGCTGAGCATTGCATCACAGGGTGTCATGTGTGTGTCTGTTGTTGTGTGTCTGTGTAATACAGTCTGAGCATTGAGTTACAGTGAGATGTGTTGCATGTGTTTGTGCTAGTATGAACTGTACATTGAGTCACAACGAGCCATGTGTGTTTGTGTGTGTGTGTGTGCTGCTGGAGGCTGATCATTGAATCACAGTTACGTGTTTGGGTGTGTGTGCTGGTATGGGCTTTTCATTGAGTCACGGACTTGTATGTGTGTGTGTGTGTGCATGTGTGTGTGTTGCTAAGATTTAATTCAGTCACAGTGAGCCTTGTGAGTGTATATGTGCTGATATAGGCTGTGAATTGAGTCACAGTGTGTTATGTGTGAGTGTGTCTGTGTGTGTGCTGGTAAAGACAGTGCATTGAGTCACAATAAGTTGTGTGTGTGTTAATATTCTCATATAGACTGTGCATTGAGTAACAGTGAGCAAGTGTGTGTGAGTTTGTGGGAGTGTATGAGCACTGGTATGGGTGGAGCATTGAATCAGTTAGGTGTGTGTGTGTTTGTGCTCCTATGGGCTATCTAATGAGCTACTGAGGTGTACATGTGTTTCTGTAGTTTTACCACAGACTGCATTTAATCACAGTGAGCAGGGTGTGTGTGTGTATGTGAGTGTGTGTGCTGGTAGGCTTTCATTGAGTCCCTGGTGTGTGTGTGTGTGTGGTGCTACAGACTGCATTGAGTCACAGTGAGGCGTGTGTGTGTATGATGGTATAGGCAATTGATTGAGTCACAGTGAGGCATGTGTGTGTGTTCTCATATAGGCTGTGCATTGAATCACAGTGAGCCCTGTATCTGTGAGTGTGTGTTTGTGTGTGCTAGTATAGGGTGTGTATTGAGTCACACTGAGGTGTGTGTGTGTGCGTGTGTGTTGTTATAGCTTGTGCATTGAGTCAGAGTGCCATGTCAGTGTGTGCATTCTGGTATAGACTATGCACTGAATCAGAGTGAGGGGGGTGTGTGTCTGTGTGTTCTGGTATAGGCAGACCATTGGGTCACACTGAGGTGTGTGTGTGTGTGTTTGTGTGTGTGTGTGCTGATACAGCCTGTGCATTAATCGCAGCCAGTTGTGTGTGTATGTGCACCTACAGGTTGCACTTTGTGTCACAGTGTTTTGTGTGTGTGTGTGATATTATATGGTATACAATGAGTCAAAGGGAGGTGTGTGTGGGGGGGTTCATGTGTCTTATAGGCTATGCATTGAGTCACACTGAGCTGTGTGTTTGAATGTCTGTATGTGTTTGTGTGTGTGTAGAGGTATAGGCTGTGTATTGACTCACAGTGAGCATTGTGTGCTTCTGTGTGTGTTTATGTCTGCTAGCTTAGCCTGTGCACTGAGTCACAGGGAGCCTTGTGTGTGTGTGTGTGTGTGTGTTGGTAAAGACTGTGCATTGGGTCACAGTGAGCTGTCTTTGTCTTTGTGTGATTGCTGGTGTAGACTGTGCATTGATTCAAGTTGAGCTGTGAGTGTGTGTGTGGTGTTGGTATGGACGGTGCACTGAGTCACACTGAGCTGTGAGTGTGTGTGTACATGCTGGTATAATCTGAGCGTTGAGTCACACTGAGGTGTGTGCTTCGTGTCTGTATGTAGTTGTATGGATTGTGCCTTGGGTCAGAATGAATTGTGTATGTGTACGTTTTTGTGTGTACTTGGTGGTGTAGAGTCTGTATTGAGTCACACTAAGCTGTGAGTGTGTGTGTGATAGGATGATAGGTATCCTATACCTGATAGGTATAGGATGTGCATTGAGTCACAAAGCCGTGTGTGTGTGTCTGTGCTGGGATAGGCTGTGCATTGATTCACAGTGAGCCTTGTTTATGTGCTAGTACAGACCGTGCATTGATTCAGTAAACCATGTGTGTGCTTTTCTGTGTTTGTCTGCTGATATAGGCTGTGAACTGAGTCACAGTGGGCCATGTGTGTTTGTGTCTGATGGTATAGGTGATTCATTGAATCACAGTGAGCCATATATGAGTGCGTGTTTGTGTGTGTGTGTGTGTTGTGCTGTAGGGTGAGCATTGAGTCACAGTGTGCCGTGTGTGTGTTGTTGTGTGTGTGTGTAATACAGTCTGAGCATTCAGTTACAGTGCGATGTGTTGCATGTGTTTCTGCTATTATGAAGTGTACATTGAGTCACAATGAGCCATCTGTAATTGTGTGTGTGTGTGTGTGTGTGTTGGTAGAGGCTGTGAATTGAATCAGAATTAGGTGATTATGTGTGTGTGGTGCTATGAGCTTTGCATTGTGTCATGGAGGTATGTGTGTGTGTGTTGCTACAGACTTCATTGAGTCACAGTGAGCCTGGTGAGTGTCTCTGTGCTGATAGAGGCTGTGAATTGAGTCACAGTTTCTTATGTGTGTGTGATTGTGTGCTGGTATACACTGTGCATTGAGTCATAGTGAGCAGGTCTGTGTGTGTCTTTGTTTTTCTGCAGTAGTACGGGTGGAGCCTTTAATCAGTTATGTGTGTGTGTGTGTGTTCGTTTGGTCTTTACATTGAGTCACTAAGGTGTATATGTGTGTGTGTGGTGTTATAGACTGTGCATTGAGTCAGAGTGAGTGTGTGTGTATGAGGGTTTGTGTGCTGGTGGGCTTTTGTTGATGCACTGGTGTGTGTGCATGTGTGTCTGTTGTGCTACAGACTGCATTGAGTCACAGTGAGACATGTTTGTGTGTGCTGGTATAGGCGATTGATTGAGTCACAGTGATCCATTTGTGTGTGCATGTTAGTATGCATGTGTT
Source organism: Pseudorca crassidens (assembly GCF_039906515.1). Classification (NCBI taxonomy): domain Eukaryota; kingdom Metazoa; phylum Chordata; class Mammalia; order Artiodactyla; family Delphinidae; genus Pseudorca; species Pseudorca crassidens. The sequence continues at coordinate 9,017,010 of NC_090318.1, forward strand.
CTTGTTTAGGCTGTGCATTGAGTCACACTGAGGTGTGTGTGTATCCTTGTGTGTGTTGGTATAGATTGTGCATAGAATAACAGTACCATATGTGTGTGTGTGTGCTGGTAAAATCTGAGCATTGAGTCACACTGTCGTGTGTGGTGTGTGTCTGTATGTACTTGTATGGACTGTACATTGAGTCACAGTGAGCATGTGTGTGTGTGTGTGTGTGTGTGCACTGGTATGCCTTGAACACTGAATCAGCTAGGTGTGTGTGTGTGCTCATATTGGCTTTGAGTTGAGTCACTGAGGACTATGTGTGTCTGTGTAGGAGGGGGGCTACAGACTATGCATTTAGTCACACTGACACGTTTGTGTACATGAGTGTGTGTTTTGGTATGTGATTTCATTGAGTCACTGGAGTTTGTGTGTGTGTGTGTGTGGTGTTACAGACTGCATTGAGTCACAGTGAGGCGTGTGTGTGTATGATGGCATAGGCAATTGATTGAGTCACAGTGACGCATGTGTGTGTGTTCTCATATAGGCTGTGCATTGAATCACAGTGAGACATGTATCTGTGAGTGTGTGTTTGTGTGTGCTAGTATATGGTGTGTATTGAGTCACACTGAGGTGTGTGTGTGTGTGTATGTGTTGTTATAGATTGTGCATTGAGTCAGAGTGCCGTGTCAGTGTGTGCATGCTGGTATAGACTATGCACTGAATCAGGGTGAGGGGTGTGTGTGTCTGTGTGTTCTGGTATAGGCGGACCATTGAGTCACACTGAGGTGTGTGTGTGTGTCTGTGTGTGTGTGTGTGTGCTGGTACAGCCTGTGCATTAATCACAGTCAGTTGCGTGTGTATGTTCATCTACAAGTTGCACTTTGTGTCACAGTGTGTCTGTGTGTGATATTATACGGTATACACTGAGTCAAAGGGAGCTGTGTGTGTGGGGGGGTGCATGTGCTCTTATAGACTTTGCATTGAGTCACACTGAGCTGTTTGTTTGAAAGTCTGTCTGTGTGTGTGTGTGTGTAGAGGTATAGGCTGTGTACTGACTCACAGTGAGCATTGTGTGCTTCTGTGTGTGTGTATGTCTGCTAGCTTAGACTGTGCACAGAGTCCCAGGGAGCCGTGTGTGTCTGTGTGTGTGTGTGTGTTGGTAAAGACTGTGCATTGGGTCGCAGTGAGCTGTCTTTGTCTGTGTGTGTGACTGCTGGTGTAGGCTGTGCATTGATTCAAGTTGAGCTGTGAGGGTGTGTGTGGTGTTGATATGGACGGTGCACTGTGTCACACTGAGTTGCGTGTGCGTGCTGGTATAATCTGAGCGTTGAGTCACACTGAGGTTTGTGCTTCGTGTCTGAAGGTAGTTGTATGGAATGTGCCTTGGGTCACAATGAATTGTGTATGTGTACGTTTTTGTGTGTACTTGGTGGTGTAGAGTCTGTATTGAGTCACACTAAGTTGTGAGTGTGTGTGTGTGATGGTATAGGATGTGCATTGAGTCACAAAGCCGTGTGTGTGTGTCTGTGCTGGTATAGGCTGTGCATTGATTCACAGTGAGCCTTGTGTATGAGCTAGTACGGATTGTGCATTAGTCAGTGAACCACGTGTGTGCTTTTCTGTGTTTGTCTGGCTGTGAACTGAGTCACAGTGGGCCATGTGTGTTTGTGTCTGATGGTATAGGTGATTCATTGAGTCACAGTGAGCCATGTATGAGTGCGTGTTTGTGTGTGTGTGTGTTGTGCTATAGGGTGAGCATTGAGTCACAGTGTGCTGTGTGTGTGTTGTTGTCTGTGTGTGTAGTATAGTCTGAGCATTCAGTTACAGTGTGATGTGTTGCATGTGTTTCTGCTATTATGAAGTGTACATTGAGTCGCAATGAGCCCTCTGTAATTGTGTGTGTGTTTGTGTGTGTTGGTAGAGGCTGTGCATTGAATCAGAATTAGGTGTTTATGTGTGTGCGGTGGTATGAGCTTTGCATTGTGTCATGGAGGTGTGTGTGTGTGTCTGTGTGTGTCTGCTGCTACAGATTTCATTGAGTCACAGTGAGCCTGGTGAGTGTCTGTGTGCTGATAGAGGCTGTGAATTGAGTCACAGTTTCTTATATGTGTGTGATTGTGTGCTGGTATACACTGTGCATGGAGTCATAGTGAGCAGGTCTGTGTGTGTCTGTGTGTTTGTGCAGTAGTACAGAAGGAGCATTTAATCAGTTATGTGTGTGTGTGTATGTTCGTTTGGTCTTTGCATTGAGTCACTGTGGTGTATGTGTGTGTGTGTGTGGTGCGATAGATTGTGCATTGAGTCAGAATGAGCCGTGAGTGTGTGTGTATGAGAGTGTGTGTGCTGGTGGGATTTTGTTGCACTGGGGTGTGTGTGTGTGTGTACTGCTACAGACTGCATTGAGTCACAGTGAGACGTGTTTGTGTGTGCTGGTATAAGCGATTGATTCACAGTGATCCATTTGTGTGTGTGTGTTAGTATGCGTGTGTTCTTGTTTGGGCTGTGCATTGAGTCACACTGCGATGTGTGTGTATGCTTGTGTGTTTTGGTATAGATTGTGCATAGAATCACAGTACCATATGTGTGTGTGTGTGCTGGTAAAATCTGAGCATTGAGTCACACTGTCCTGTGTGCTGTGTGTCTATGTACTTGAATGGACTGTGCATTGAGTCACAGTGAGCATGTGTGTGTGTTTGTGTGTGTGTGTGTGTGTGTGCTCATATTGGCTTTGAGTTGAGTCACTGAAGTGTATGTGTGTCTGTTTAGGTGGGGGGCTACAGACTGTGAATTGAGTCACACTGAGTTGTTTGTGTACATGAGTGAGTGTTGTGTATGGGTTTTCATTGAGTCACTGTGTTTTGTGTGTGTGTGTGTGTTTGTAGTGCTACGGACTGCATGGGGTCACAGTGAGCTGTGTGTGTGTGTGCTTGCTGGTGTAGGCTGTGCATTGATTCAAGGTTAGCTGTCAGTGTGTGTGGTGCTGGAATGGAATGTGCACTGAGACACAGTCATCTGTGTGTGTGTGCATACATGTGTGCTGGAATCAGCTGTGCACTGCATCACTGTGAGCCGTGTGTGTGTTTGTGTGTGTGTGCTGAAAAATCTGAGCATTGAATCACACTGAGGTCTGTGCTGTGTGTCTGTATGTAGTGGTATGGCCTGTGCAAGGAATCAGTGAGCTGTGTGTGTGTGTGTTTGTGTATTTGGTGGTGTAGAGTCTGTATTGAGTCTCATGAAGCTGTGTGTGTGTGTGTGTGTGTGTGATGGTATAGGATGTGCATTGGGTCACAGAACCATATATATGTGTCTGAGCTGGTATAGGCAGTGCATTGACTCACAGTGAGTGTTGTGTATGTGCTACTACAGACTGTGCATTGAGTCAGTGATCAATTTTGTGTGTTTGTGTGATTGTCTGCTCATATAGGCTGTGCACTGTGTCACAGTAACCCATGTGTGTTTGTGGGAGTGTGTTTTTGAGTGATGGTATAAGTGGTTCATTGTGTCACAGTGAGCCATGTATGAGTGCATGTTTGTGTGTGTGTGTGTGTTCTGGTAGAGGCTAAGCATTGTGTCACAGTGTGTCATGTGTGTGTGTGGTTGTGTGTGTGTTTAGTACAGTCTGCACATTGATTTACAGTGAGATGTTTTACATGTGTTTGTGCTTGTATGAGCTATACGTTGAGTCACAATGAGCCATGCGTGTGTGTGTGTGCTGGTAGAGGCTGAGCATTGAATCACAGTTAGGAGTTTGTTTGTGTGTACTGGTATGGGTTTTGCATTGAGTCACAGAGGTATGTGTGTGTTTGTGTGTGTCTATGTGTGTATGTCTGTGTTGCCACAGACTTCATTGTGTCAGAGTGAGCTTTATGAGTGTCTGTGTGCAGATACAGGCTGTGAATTGAGTCCCAGTGTGTTACGTGTGTGTGTGTGTGTGTGCTGGTATAGCCTGTGCATTGAGTCACAGTGAGCTGTGTGTGTGTGTGTTTGCTGGTGTAGGCTGTGCAGTGATTCCAGGTGACCTGTGATTGTGTGTGTTGAACAGGAACGGACTGTGCACTGAGTCACAGTGAGCCATGTGTGAGTGTGTGCATGTGTGTGAGCCAGTTTAGGATGTGCACTGAGTCACGGTGAGCTGTGTGTGTTTGTGTGTGTGTTCTGGTAAAATATGAGCATTGAGTCACACTGAGGGGTGTCCTGTGTGTCTGTATGTACTGGCATGGACTGTGAATGGAATCACAGTGAGTGCTGTGTGTGTGTATTTTGTTGTATAGAGTCTTTATTGAGTCACACTAAACTCTGTGTGTGTGTGTGTGTGTGTGTGATGGTATAGGTGGTTCATTGAGTCAGAGTGAGCCAAGTATGAGTGTGTGTGTGTGTTTTGGGGTAAAAGCTGAGCATTGCATCACAGGGTGTCATGTGTGTGTCTGTTGTTGTGTGTCTGTGTAATACAGTCTGAGCATTGAGTTACAGTGAGATGTGTTGCATGTGTTTGTGCTAGTATGAACTGTACATTGAGTCACAACGAGCCATGTGTGTTTGTGTGTGTGTGTGTGCTGCTGGAGGCTGATCATTGAATCACAGTTACGTGTTTGGGTGTGTGTGCTGGTATGGGCTTTTCATTGAGTCACGGACTTGTATGTGTGTGTGTGTGTGCATGTGTGTGTGTTGCTAAGATTTACTTCAGTCACAGTGAGCCTTGTGAGTGTATATGTGCTGATATAGGCTGTGAATTGAGTCACAGTGTGTTATGTGTGAGTGTGTCTGTGTGTGTGCTGGTAAAGACAGTGCATTGAGTCACAATAAGTTGTGTGTGTGTTAATATTCTCATATAGACTGTGCATTGAGTAACAGTGAGCAAGTGTGTGTGAGTTTGTGGGAGTGTATGAGCACTGGTATGGGTGGAGCATTGAATCAGTTAGGTGTGTGTGTGTGTGCTCTTATGGGCTATCTATTGAGCTACTGAGGTGTATTTGTGTTTCTGTCGTTTTACCCCAGACTGTGCATTTAATCACAGTGAGTGGGGTGTGTGTGTGTATGTGAGTGTGTGTGCTGGTAGGCTTTCATTGAGTCCCTGGTGTGTGTGTGTGTGTGTGTGGTGCTACAGACTGCATTGAGTCACAGTGAGGCGTGTGTGTGTATGATGGTATAGGCAATTGATTGAGTCACAGTGAGGCATGTGTGTGTGTTCTCATATAGGCTGTGCATTGAATCACAGTGAGCCCTGTATCTGTGAGTGTGTGTTTGTGTGTGCTAGTATAGGGTGTGTATTGAGTCACACTGAGGTGTGTGTGTGTGCGTGTGTGTTGTTATAGCTTGTGCATTGAGTCAGAGTGCCATGTCAGTGTGTGCATTCTGGTATAGACTATGCACTGAATCAGAGTGAGGGGGGTGTGTGTCTGTGTGTTCTGGTATAGGCGGACCATTGGGTCACACTGAGGTGTGTGTGTGTGTTTGTGTGTGTGTGTGCTGATACAGCCTGTGCATTAATCGCAGCCAGTTGTGTGTGTATGTGCACCTACAGGTTGCACTTTGTGTCACAGTGTTTTGTGAGTGTGTGTGATATTATATGGTATACAATGAGTCAAAGGGAGGTGTGTGTGGGGGGGTTCATGTGTCTTATAGGCTATGCATTGAGTCACACTGAGCTGTGTGTTTGAATGTCTGTATGTGTTTGTGTGTGTGTAGAGGTATAGGCTGTGTATTGACTCACAGTGAGCATTGTGTGCTTCTGTGTGTGTTTATGTCTGCTAGCTTAGCCTGTGCACTGAGTCACAGGGAGCCTTGTGTGTGTGTGTGTGTGTGTGGTGGTAAAGACTGTGCATTGGGTCACAGTGAGCTGTCTTTGTCTTTGTGTGATTGCTGGTGTAGACTGTGCATTGATTCAAGTTGAGCTGTGAGTGTGTGTGTGGTGTTGGTATGGACGGTGCACTGAGTCACACTGAGCTGTGAGTGTGTGTGTACATGCTGGTATAATCTGAGCGTTGAGTCACACTGAGGTGTGTGCTTTGTGTCTGTATGTAGTTGTATGGAATGTGCCTTGGGTCAGAATGAATTGTGTATGTGTACGTTTTTGTGTGTACTTGGTGGTATAGAGTCTGTATTGAGTCACACTTAGCTGTGAGTGTGTGTGTGATAGGATGATAGGTATCCTATACCTGATAGGTATAGGATGTGCATTGAGTCACAAAGCCGTGTGTGTGTGTCTGTGCTGGGATAGGCTGTGCATTGATTCACAGTGAGTCTTGTTTATGTGCTAGTACAGACCGTGCATTGATTCAGTAAACCATGTGTGTGCTTTTCTGTGTTTGTCTGCTGATATAGGCTGTGAACTGAGTCACAGTGGGCCATGTGTGTTTGTGTCTGATGGTATAGGTGATTCATTGAATCACAGTGAGCCATATATGAGTGCGTGTTTGTGTGTGTGTGTGTGTTGTGCTGTAGGGTGAGCATTGAGTCACAGTGTGCCGTGTGTCTGTTGTTGTGTGTGTGTGTAGTACAGTCTGAACATTCAGTTACAGTGCGATGTGTTGCTTGTGTTTCTGCTATTATGAAGTGTACATTGAGTCACAATGAGCCATCTGTAATTGTGTGTGTGTGTGTGTGTTGGTAGAGGCTGTGAATTGAATCAGAATTAGGTGATTATGTGTGTGTGGTGGTATGAGCTTTGCATTGTGTCATGGAGGTATGTGTGTGTGTGTTGCTACAGACTTCATTGAGTAACAGTGAGCCTGGTGAGTGTCTCTGTTTTGATAGAGGCTGTGAATTGAGTCACAGTTTCTTATGTGTGTGTGATTGTGTGCTGGTATACACTGTGCATTGAGTCATAGTGAGCAGGTCTGTGTGTGTCTTTGTTTTTCTGCAGTAGTACGGGTGGAGCCTTTAATCAGTTATGTGTGTGTGTGTGTGTGTTCGTTTGGTCTTTACATTGAGTCACTAAGGTGTATATGTGTGTGTGTGTGGTGTTATAGACTGTGCATTGAGTCAGAGTGAGCCGTGAGTGTGTGTGTATGAGAGTGTGTGTGCTGGTGGGCTTTTGTTGATGCACTGGTGTGTGTGCATGTGCGTCTGTTGTACTACAGACTGCATTGAGTCACATTGAGTCATGTTTGTGCGTGCTGGTATAGGCGATTGATTGAGTCACAGTGATCCATTTGTGTGTGCGTGTTAGTATGCGTGTGTTCTTGTTTAGGCTGTGCATTGAGTCACACTGAGGTGTGTGTGTATCCTTGTGTGTGTTGGTATAGATTGTGCATAGAATCACAGTACCATATGTGTGTGTGTGTGCTGGTAAAATCTGAGCATTGAGTCACACTGTCGTGTGTGGTGTTTGTCAGTATGTACTAGTATGGACTGTACATTGAGTCACAGTGAGCATGTGTGTGTGTGTGTGTGTGTGTGCACTGGTATGCCTTGAACACTGAATCAGCTAGGTATGTGTGAGTGCTCATATTGGCTTTGAGTTGAGTCACTGATGTCTATGTGTGTCTGTGTAGGAGGGGTGCTACAGACTATGCATTTAGTCACAGTGACACGTTTGTGTACGTGAGTGTGTGTTGTGATTTCATTGAGTCACTGGAGTTTGTGTGTGTGTGTGGTGTTACAGACTGCATTGAGTCACAGTGAGGCGTGTGTGTGTATGATGGCATAGGCAATTGATTGAGTCACAGTGAGACATGTGTGTGTGTTCTCATATAGGCTGTGCATTGAATCACAGTGAGACATGTATCTGTGAGTGTGTGTTTGTGTGTGCTAGTATAGGGTGTGTATTGAGTCACACTGAGGTGTGTGTGTGTGCGTATGTGTTGTTATAGATTGTGCATTGAGTCAGAGTGCCGTGTCAGTGTGTGCATGCTGGTATAGACTATGCACTGAATCAGGGTGAGGGGTGTGTGTGTCTGTGTGTTCTGGTATAGGCGGACCATTGAGTCACACTGAGGTGTGTGTGTGTGTGTCTGTGTGTGTGTGTGTGTGCTGGTACAGCCTGTGCATTAATCACAGTCAGTGGTGTGTGTATGTTCATCTACAAGTTGCACTTTGTGTCACAGTGTGTCTGTGTGTGATATTATACGGTATACACTGAGTCAAAGGGAGCTGTGTGTGTGGGGGGTTGCATGTGCTCTTATAGACTTTGCATTGAGTCACACTGAGCTGTGTGTTTGAAAGTCTGTGTGTGTGTGTGTGTAGAGGTATAGGCTGTGTACTGACTCACAGTGAGCATTGTGTGCTTCTGTGTGTGTTTATGTCTGCTAGCTTAGACTGTGCACAGAGTCCCAGGGAGCCGTGTGTGTCTGTGTGTGTGTGTGTGTGTTGGTAAAGACTGTGCATTGGGTCACAGTGAGCTGTCTTTGTCTGTGTGTGTGACTGCTGGTGTAGGCTGTGCATTGATTCAAGTTGAGCTGTGAGGGTGTGTGTGGTGTTGATATGGACGGTGCACTGTGTCACACTGAGTTGCGTGTGCGTGCTGGTATAATCTGAGCGTTGAGTCACACTGAGGTTTGTGCTTCGTGTCTGAAGGTAGTTGTATGGAATGTGCCTTGGATCACAATGAATTGTTTATGTGTACGTTTTTGTGTGTACTTGGTGGTGTAGAGTCTGTATTGAGTCACACTAAGTTGTGAGTGTGTGTGTGTGATGGTATAGGATGTGCATTGAGTCACAAAGCCATGTGTGTGTGTCTGTGCTGGTATAGGCTGTGCATTGATTCACAGTGAGCCTTGTGTATGAGCTAGTACGGATTGTGCATTAGTCAGTGAACCACGTGTGTGCTTTTCTGTGTTTGTCTGCTGATATAGGCTGTGAACTGAGTCACAGTGGGCCATGTGTGTTTGTGTCTGATGGTATAGGTGATTCATTGAGTCACAGTGAGCCATGTATGAGTGTGTGTTTGTGTGTGTGTGTGTTGTGCTATAGGGTGAGCATTGAGTCACAGTGTGCTGTGTGTGTGTTGTTGTCTGTGTGTGTAGTATATTCTGAGCATTCAGTTACAGTGTGATGTGTTGCATGTGTTTCTGCTATTATGAAGTGTACATTGAGTCACAATGAGCCGTCTGTAATTGTGTGTGTGTTTGTGTGTGTTGGTAGAGGCTGTGCATTGAATCAGAATTAGGTGTTTATGTGTGTGCGGTGGTATGAGCTTTGCATTGTGTCATGGAGGTGTGAGTGTGTGACTGTGTGTGTCTGCTGCTACAGATTTCATTGAGTCACAGTGAGACTGGTGAGTGTCTGTGTGCTGATAGAGGCTGTGAATTGAGTCACAGTTTCTTATATGTGTGTGATTGTGTGCTGGTATACACTGTGCATTGAGTCATAGTGAGCAGGTCTGTGTGTGTCTGTGTGTTTGTGCAGTAGTACAGAAGGAGCATTTAATCAGTTATGTGTGTGTGTGTATGTTCGTTTGGTCTTTGCATTGAGTCACTGAGGTGTATGTGTGTGTGTGTGTGGTGCGATAGACTTGGCATTGAGTCAGAGTGAGCCGTGAGTGTGTGTGTTGAGAGTGTGTGTGCTGGTGGGCTTTTTTTGCACTGAGGTGTGTGTGTGTGTGTGTGTGTAGTGCTACAAACTTCATTGAGTCACAGTGAGACGTGTTTGTGTGTGCTGGTATAGGCGATTGATTCACAGTGATCCATTTGTGTGTGCGTGTTAGTATGCATGTGTTCTTCTTTAGGCTGTGCATTGAGTCACACTGCGATGTGTGTGTATGCTTGTGTGTTTTGGTATAGATTGTGCATAGAATCACAGTACCATATGTGTGTGTGTGTGTGCTGGTAAAATCTGAGCATTGAGTCACACTGTCCTGTGTGCTGTGTGTCTATGTACTTGAATGGACTGTGCATTGAGTCACAGTGAGCATGTGTGTGTGTTTGTGTGTGTGTGTGTGCTCATATTGGATTTGAGTTGAGTCGCTGAAGTGTATGTGTGTCTGTTTAGGTGGGGGGCTACAGACTGTGAATTGAGTCACACTGAGTTGTTTGTGTACATGAGTGAGTGTTGTGTATGGGTTTTCATTGAGTCACTGGGTTTTGTGTGTGTGTGTGTGTTTGTAGTGCTACGGACTGCATGGGGTCACAGTGAGCTATGTGTGTGTGTGCTTGCTGCTGTAGGCTGTGCATGGATTCAAGGTTAGCTGTCAGTGTGTGTGGTGCTGGAATGGAATGTGCACTGAGACACAGTCATCTGTGTGTGTGTGTGCATACATGTGTGCTGGAATCAGCTGTGCACTGCATCACTGTGAGCCGTGTGTGTGTTTGTGTGTGTGTGCTGAAAAATCTGAGCATTGAGTCACACTGAGGTCTGTGCTGTGTGTCTGTATGTAGTGGTATGGCCTGTGCAAGGAATCAGTGAGCTGTGTGTGTGTGTGTTTGTGTATTTGGTGGTGTAGAGTCTGTATTGAGTCTCATGAAGCTGTGTGTGTGTGTGTGTGTGTGTGTGATGGTATAGGATGTGCATTGGGTCACAGAACCATATATATGTGTCTGAGCTGGTATAGGCAGTGCATTGACTCACAGTGAGTGTTGTGTATGTGCTACTACAGACTGTGCATTGAGTCAGTGATCAATTTTGTGTGTGTGTGTGATTGTCTGCTCATATAGGCTGTGCACTGTGTCACAGTAACCCATGTGTGTTTGTGGGAGTGTGTTTTTGAGTGATGGTATAAGTGGTTCATTGTGTCACAGTGAGCCATGTATGAGTGCATGTTTGTGTGTGTGTGTGTTCTGGTAGAGGCTAAGCATTGTGTCACAGTGTGTCATGTGTGTGTGTGGTTGTGTGTGTGTTTAGTACAGTCTGCACATTGATTTACAGTGAGATGTTTTACATGTGTTTGTGCTTGTATGAGCTATACGTTGAGTCACAATGAGCCATCCGTGTGTGTGTGTGCTGGTAGAGGCTGAGCATTGAATCACAGTTAGGAGTTTGTTTGTGTGTACTGGTATGGGTTTTGCATTGAGTCACAGAGGTATGTGTGTGTTTGTGTGTGTCTATGTGTGTATGTCTGTGTTGCCACAGACTTCATTGTGTCACAGTGAGCTTTATGAGTGTCTGTGTGCAGATACAGGCTGTGAATTGAGTCCCAGTGTGTTACGTGTGTGTGTGTGTGTGTGCTGGTATAGCCTGTGCATTGAGTCACAGTGAGCTGTGTGTGTGTGTGTTTGCTGGTGTAGGCTGTGCAGTGATTCAAGGTGACCTGTGATTGTGTGTGTTGAACAGGAACGGACTGTGCACTGAGTCACAGTGAGCCATGTGTGAGTGTGTGCATGTGTGTGAGCCAGTTTAGGATGTGCACTGAGTCACGGTGAGCTGTGTGTGTTTGTGTGTGTGTTCTGGTAAAATATGAGCATTGAGTCACACTGAGGGGTGTCCTGTGTGTCTGTATGTACTGGCATGGACTGTGAATGGAATCACAGTGAGCGCTGTGTGTGTGTATTTTGTTGTATAGAGTCTTTATTGAGTCACACTAAGCTGTGTGTGTGTGTGTGTGTGTGATGGTATAGGTGGTTCATTGAGTCAGAGTGAGCCAAGTATGAGTGTGTGTGTGTGTGTTTTGGGGTAAAAGCTGAGCATTGCATCACAGGGTGTCATGTGTGTGTCTGTTGTTGTGTGTCTGTGTAGTACAGTCTGAGCATTGAGTTACAGTGAGATGTGTTGCATGTGTTTGTGCTAGTATGAACTGTACATTGAGTCACAACGAGCCATGTGTGTTTGTGTGTGTGTGTGTGTGCTGCTGGAGGCTGATCATTGAGTCACAGTTACGTGTTTGTGTGTGTGTGCTGGTATGGGCTTTTCATTGAGTCACGGACTTGTATGTGTGTGTGTGTGCATGTGTGTGTGTTGCTAAGATTTAATTCAGTCAGAGTGAGCCTTGTGAGTGTATATGTGCTGATATAGGCTGTGAATTGAGTCACAGTGTGTTATGTGTGAGTGTGTCTGTGTGTGTGCTGGTAAAGACAGTGCATTGAGTCACAATAAGTTGTGTGTGTGTTAATATTCTCATATAGACTGTGCATTGAGTAACAGTGAGCAAGTGTGTGTGAGTTTGTGGGAGTGTATGAGCACTGGTATGGGTGGAGCCTTGAATCAGTTAGGTGTGTGTGTGTCTGTGCTCCTATGGGCTATCTATTGAGCTACTGATGTGTACATGTGTTTCTGTAGTTTTACCACAGACTGTGCATTTAATCACAGTGAGCAGGGTGTGTGTGTGTATGTGAGTGTGTGTGCTGGTAGGCTTTCATTGAGTCCCTGGTGTGTGTGTGGTGCTACAGACTGCATTGAGTCACAGTGAGACGTGTGTGTGTATGATGGTATAGGCAATTGATTGAGTCACAGTGAGGCATGTGTGTGTGTTCTCATATAGGCTGTGCATTGAATCACAGTGAGCCCTGTATCTGTGAGTGTGTGTTTGTGTGTGCTAGTATAGGGTGTGTATTGAGTCACACTGAGGTGTGTGTGTGTGCGTGTGTGTTGTTATAGCTTGTGCATTGAGTCAGAGTGCCATGTCAGTGTGTGCATTCTGGTATAGACTATGCACTGAATCAGAGTGAGGGGGGTGTGTGTCTGTGTGTTCTGGTATAGGCGGACCATTGGGTCACACTGAGGTGTGTGTGTGTGTGTTTGTGTGTGTGTGTGCTGATACAGCCTGTGCATTAATCGCAGCCAGTTGTGTGTGTATGTGCACCTACAGGTTGCACTTTGTGTCACAGTGTTTTGTGAGTGTGTGTGATATTATATGGTATACAATGAGTCAAAGGGAGGTGTGTGTGGGGGGGTTCATGTGTCTTATAGGCTATGCATTGAGTCACACTGAGCTGTGTGTTTGAATGTCTGTATGTGTTTGTGTGTGTGTAGAGGTATAGGCTGTGTATTGACTCACAGTGAGCATTGTGTGCTTCTGTGTGTGTTTATGTCTGCTAGCTTAGCCTGTGCACTGAGTCACAGGGAGCCTTGTGTGTGTGTGTGTGTGTGTGTGGTGGTAAAGACTGTGCATTGGGTCACAGTGAGCTGTCTTTGTCTTTGTGTGATTGCTGGTGTAGACTGTGCATTGATTCAAGTTGAGCTGTGAGTGTGTGTGTGGTGTTGGTATGGACGGTGCACTGAGTCACACTGAGCTGTGAGTGTGTGTGTACATGCTGGTATAATCTGAGTGTTGAGTCACACTGAGGTGTGTGCTTCGTGTCTGTATGTAGTTGTATGGAATGTGCCTTGGGTCAGAATGAATTGTGTATGTGTACGTTTTTGTGTGTACTTGGTGGTGTAGAGTCTGTATTGAGTCACACTAAGCTGTGAGTGTGTGTGTGATAGGATGATAGGTATCCTATACCTGATAGGTATAGGATGTGCATTGAGTCACAAAGCCGTGTGTGTGTGTCTGTGCTGGGATAGGCTGTGCATTGATTCACAGTGAGTCTTGTTTATGTGCTAGTACAGACCGTGCATTGATTCAGTAAACCATGTGTGTGCTTTTCTGTGTTTGTCTGCTGATATAGGCTGTGAACTGAGTCACAGTGGGCCATGTGTGTTTGTGTCTGATGGTATAGGTGATTCATTGAATCACAGTGAGCCATATATGAGTGCGTGTTTGTGTGTGTGTGTGTGTTGTGCTGTAGGGTGAGCATTGAGTCACAGTGTGCCGTGTGTCTGTTGTTGTGTGTGTGTGTAGTACAGTCTGAGCATTCAGTTACAGTGCGATGTGTTGCTTGTGTTTCTGCTATTATGAAGTGTACATTGAGTCACAATGAGCCGTCTGTAATTGTGTGTGTGTGTGTGTGTGTGTTGGTAGAGGCTGTGAATTGAATCAGAATTAGGTGATTATGTGTGTGTGGTGGTATGAGCTTTGCATTGTGTCATGGAGGTATGTGTGTGTGTGTTGCTACAGACTTCATTGAGTCACAGTGAGCCTGGTGAGTGTCTCTGTGCTGATAGAGGCTGTGAATTGAGTCACAGTTTCTTATGTGTGTGTGATTGTGTGCTGGTATACACTGTGCATTGAGTCATAGTGAGCAGGTCTGTGTGTGTCTTTGTTTTTCTGCAGTAGTACGGGTGGAGCCTTTAATCAGTTATGTGTGTGTGTGTGTGTGTTCGTTTGGTCTTTACATTGAGTCACTAAGGTGTATATGTGTGTGTGTGTGGTGTTATAGACTGTGCATTGAGTCAGAGTGAGCCGTGAGTGTGTGTGTATGAGAGTGTGTGTGCTGGTGGGCTTTTGTTGATGCACTGGTGTGTGTGCATGTGCGTCTGTTGTACTACAGACTGCATTGAGTCACAGTGAGACATGTTTGTGTGTGCTGGTATAGGCGATTGATTGAGTCACAGTGATCCATTTGTGTGTGCGTGTTAGTATGCGTGTGTTCTTGTTTAGGCTGTGCATTGAGTCACACTGAGGTGTGTGTGTATCCTTGTGTGTGTTGGTATAGATTGTGCATAGAATCACAGTACCATATGTGTGTGTGTGTGCTGGTAAAATCTGAGCATTGAGTCACACTGTCGTGTGTGGTGTGTGTCTGTATGTACTTGTATGGACTGTACATTGAGTCACAGTGAGCATGTGTGTGTGTGTGTGTGTGCACTGATATGCCTTGAACACTGAATCAGCTAGGTAAGTGTGAGTGCTCATATTGGCTTTGAGTTGAGTCACTGATGTCTATGTGTGTCTGTGTAGGAGGGGGGCTACAGACTATGCATTTAGTCACACTGACACGTTTGTGTACGTGAGTGTGTGTTGTGATTTCATTGAGTCACTGGAGTTTGTGTGTGTGTGTGTGGTGTTACAGACTGCATTGAGTCACAGTGAGGCGTGTGTGTGTATGATGGCATAGGCAATTGATTGAGTCACAGTGAGACATGTGTGTGTGTTCTCATATAGGCTGTGCATTGAATCACAGTGAGACATGTATCTGTGAGTGTGTGTTTGTGTGTGCTAGTATAGGGTGTGTATTGAGTCACACTGAGGTGTGTGTGTGTGCGTATGTGTTGTTATAGATTGTGCATTGAGTCAGAGTGCCGTGTCAGTGTGTGCATGCTGGTATAGACTATGCACTGAATCAGGGTGAGGGGTGTGTGTGTCTGTGTGTTCTGGTATAGGCAGACCATTGAGTCACACTGAGGTGTGTGTGTGTGTCTGTGTGTGTGTGTGTGTGCTGGTACAGCCTGTGCATTAATCACAGTCAGTTGTGTGTGTATGTTCATCTACAAGTTGCACTTTGTGTCACAGTGTGTCTGTGTGTGATATTATACGGTATACACTGAGTCAAAGGGAGCTGTGTGTGTGGGGGGGTGCATGTGCTCTTATAGACTTTGCATTGAGTCACACTGAGTTGTGTGTTTGAAAATCTGTCTGTGTGTGTGTGTGTGTAGAGTTATAGGCTGTGTACTGACTCACAGTGAGCATTGTGTGCTTCTATGTGTGTGTATGTCTGCTAGCTTAGACTGTGCACAGAGTCCCAGGGAGCCGTGTGTGTCTGTGTGTGTGTGTGTGTTGGTAAAGACTGTGCATTGGGTCACAGTGAGCTGTCTTTGTCTGTGTGTGTGACTGCTGGTGTAGGCTGTGCATTGATTCAAGTTGAGCTGTGAGGGTGTGTGTGGTGTTGATATGGACGGTGCACTGTGTCACACTGAGTTGCGTGTGCGTGCTGGTATAATCTGAGCGTTGAGTCACACTGAGGTTTGTGCTTCGTGTCTGAAGGTAGTTGTATGGAATGTGCCTTGGATCACAATGAATTGTGTATGTGTACGTTTTTGTGTGTACTTGGTGGTGTAGAGTCTGTATTGAGTCACACTAAGTTGTGAGTGTGTGTGTGTGATGGTATAGGATGTGCATTGAGTCACAAAGCCGTGTGTGTGTGTCTGTGCTGGTATAGGCTGTGCATTGATTCACAGTGAGCCTTGTGTATGAGCTAGTACGGATTGTGCATTAGTCAGTGAACCACGTGTGTGCTTTTCTGTGTTTGTCTGCTGATATAGGCTGTGAACTGAGTCACAGTGGGCCATGTGTGTTTGTGTCTGATGGTATAGGTGATTCATTGAGTCACAGTGAGCCATGTATGAGTGTGTGTTTGTGTGTGTGTGTGTTGTGCTATAGGGTGAGCATTGAGTCACAGTGTGCTGTGTGTGTGTTGTCTGTGTGTGTAGTATATTCTGAGCATTCAGTTACAGTGTGATGTGTTGCATGTGTTTCTGCTATCATGAAGTGTACATTGAGTCACAATGAGCCGTCTGTAATTGTGTGTGTGTTTGTGTGTGTTGGTAGAGGCTGTGCATTGAATCAGAATTAGGTGTTTATGTGTGTGCGGTGGTATGAGCTTTGCATTGTGTCATGGAGGTGTGAGTGTGTGACTGTGTGTGTCTGCTGCTACAGATTTCATTGAGTCACAGTGAGCCTGGTGAGTGTCTGTGTGCTGATAGAGGCTGTGAATTGAGTCACAGTTTCTTATATGTGTGTGATTGTGTGCTGGTATACACTGTGCATTGAGTCATAGTGAGCAGGTCTGTGTGTGTCTGTGTGTTTGTGCAGTAGTACAGGAGGAGCATTTAATCAGTTATGTGTGTTTGTGTATGTTCGTTTGGTCTTTGCATTGAGTCACTGAGGTGTACGTGTGTGTGTGTGTGGTGCGATAGACTGGGCATTGAGTCAGAGTGAGCCGTGAGTGTGTGTGTTGAGAGTGTGTGTGCTGGTGGGCTTTTTTTGCACTGAGGTGTGTGTGTGTGTGTGTGTGTAGTGCTACAGACTTCATTGAGTCACAGTGAGATGTGTTTGTGTGTGCTGGTATAGGCGATTGATTCACAGTGATCCATTTGTGTGTGCGTGTTATTATGCATGTGTTCTTGTTTAGGCTGTGCATTGAGTCACACTGAGATGTGTGTGTATGCTTGTGTGTTTTGGTATAGATTGTGCATAGAATCACAGTACGATATGTGTGTGTGTGTGCTGGTAAAATCTGAGCATTGAGTCACACTGTCCTGTGTGCTGTGTGTCTATGTACTTGTATGGACTGTGCATTGAGTCACAGTGAGCATGTGTGTGTGTTTGTGTGTGTGTGTGTGCACTGGTATGCTTTGAACCCTGAATCAGCTAGGTGTGTGTGTGGGTGTGCTCATATTGGCTTTGAGTTGAGTCACTGAAGTGTATGTGTGTCTGTTTAGGTGGGGGGCTACAGACTGTGAATTGAGTCACACTGTGTTGTTCGTGTACATGAGTGAGTGTTGTGTATGGGTTTTCATTGAGTCACTGCGTTTTGTGTGTGTGTGTGTTTGTAGTGCTACAGACTGCATGGGGTCACAGTTAGCTGTGTGTGTGTGTGCTTGCTGGTGTAGGCTGTGCATTGATTCAAGGTTAGCTGTCAGTGTGTGTGGTGCTGGAATGGAATGTGCACTGAGACACAGTCATCTGTGTGTGTGTGTGCATACATGTGTGCTGGAATCAGCTGTGCACTGCATCACTGTGAGCCGTGTGTGTGTTTGTGTGTGTGTGCTGGAAAACCTGAGCATTGAGTCACACTGAGGTCTGTGCTGTGTGTCTGTATGTAGTGGTATGGCCTGTGCAAGGAATCAGTGAGCTGTGTGTGTGTGTGTTTGTGTATTTGGTGGTGTAGATTCTGTATTGAGTCTTATGAAGCTGTGTGTGTGTGTGTGTGTGTGTGTGTGTGATGGTATAGGATGTGCATTGGGTCACAGAACCATATATATGTGTCTGAGCTGGTATAGGCAGTGCATTGACTCACAGTGAGTGTTGTGTATGTGCTACTACAGACTGTGCATTGAGTCAGTGATCAATTTTGTGTGTTTGTGTGATTGTCTGCTCATATAGGCTGTGCACTGTGTCACAGTAACCCATGTGTGTTTGTGGGAGTGTGTTTTTGAGTGATGGTATAAGTGGTTCATTGTGTCACAGTGAGCCATGTATGAGTGCATGTTTGTGTGTGTGTGTGTTCTGGTAGAGGCTAAGCATTGTGTCACAGTGTGTCATGTGTGTGTGTGGTTGTGTGTGTGTTTACTACAGTCTGCACATTGATTTACAGTGAGATGTTTTACATGTGTTTGTGCTTGTATGAGCTATACGTTGAGTCACAATGAGCCATGCGTGTGTGTGTGTGCTGGTAGAGGCTGAGCATTGAATCACAGTTAGGAGTTTGTTTGTGTGTACTGGTATGGGTTTTGCATTGAGTCACAGAGGTATGTGTGTGTTTGTGTGTGTCTATGTGTGTATGTCTGTGTTGCCACAGACTTCATTGTGTCACAGTGAGCTTTATGAGTGTCTGTGTGCAGATACAGGCTGTGAATTGAGTCCCAGTGTGTTACGTGTGTGTGTGTGTGTGTGTGCTGGTATAGCCTGTGCATTGAGTCACAGTGAGCTGTGTGTGTGTGTGTTTGCTGGTGTAGGCTGTGCAGTGATTCAAGGTGACCTGTGATTGTGTGTGTTGAACAGGAACGGACTGTGCACTGAGTCACAGTGAGCCATGTGTGAGTGTGTGCATGTGTGTGAGCCAGTTTAGGATGTGCACTGAGTCACGGTGAGCTGTGTGTGTTTGTGTGTGTGTTCTGGTAAAATATGAGCATTGAGTCACACTGAGGGGTGTCCTGTGTGTCTGTATGTACTGGCATGGACTGTGAATGGAATCACAGTGAGCGCTGTGTGTGTGTATTTTGTTGTATAGAGTCTTTATTGAGTCACACTAAACTCTGTGTGTGTGTGTGTGTGATGGTATAGGTGGTTCATTGAGTCAGAGTGAGCCAAGTATGAGTGTGTGTGTGTGTGTTTTGGGGTAAAAGCTGAGCATTGCATCACAGGGTGTCATGTGTGTGTCTGTTGTTGTGTGTCTGTGTAGTACAGTCTGAGCATTGAGTTACAGTGAGATGTGTTGCATGTGTTTGTGCTAGTATGAACTGTACATTGAGTCACAACGAGCCATGTGTGTTTGTGTGTGTGTGTGTGCTGCTGGAGGCTGATCATTGAATCACAGTTACGTGTTTGGGTGTGTGTGCTGGTATGGGCTTTTCATTGAGTCACGGACTTGTATGTGTGTGTGTGTGTGTGCATGTGTGTGTGTTGCTAAGATTTACTTCAGTCACAGTGAGCCTTGTGAGTGTATATGTGCTGATATAGGCTGTGAATTGAGTCACAGTGTGTTATGTGTGAGTGTGTCTGTGTGTGTGCTGGTAAAGACAGTGCATTGAGTCACAATAAGTTGTGTGTGTGTTAATATTCTCATATAGACTGTGCATTGAGTAACAGTGAGCAAGTGTGTGTGAGTTTGTGGGAGTGTATGAGCACTGGTATGGGTGGAGCATTGAATCAGTTAGGTGTGTGTGTGTGTGTGCTCTTATGGGCTATCTATTGAGCTACTGAGGTGTATTTGTGTTTCTGTCGTTTTACCCCAGACTGTGCATTTAATCACAGTGAGTGGGGTGTGTGTGTGTATGTGAGTGTGTGTGCTGGTAGGCTTTCATTGAGTCCCTGGTGTGTGTGTGTGTGTGTGTGGTGCTACAGACTGCATTGAGTCACAGTGAGGCGTGTGTGTGTATGATGGTATAGGCAATTGATTGAGTCACAGTGAGGCATGTGTGTGTGTTCTCATATAGGCTGTGCATTGAATCACAGTGAGCCCTGTATCTGTGAGTGTGTGTTTGTGTGTGCTAGTATAGGGTGTGTATTGAGTCACACTGAGGTGTGTGTGTGTGCGTGTGTGTTGTTATAGCTTGTGCATTGAGTCAGAGTGCCATGTCAGTGTGTGCATTCTGGTATAGACTATGCACTGAATCAGAGTGAGGGGGGTGTGTGTCTGTGTGTTCTGGTATAGGCGGACCATTGGGTCACACTGAGGTGTGTGTGTGTGTTTGTGTGTGTGTGTGCTGATACAGCCTGTGCATTAATCGCAGCCAGTTGTGTGTGTATGTGCACCTACAGGTTGCACTTTGTGTCACAGTGTTTTGTGAGTGTGTGTGATATTATATGGTATACAATGAGTCAAAGGGAGGTGTGTGTGGGGGGGTTCATGTGTCTTATAGGCTATGCATTGAGTCACACTGAGCTGTGTGTTTGAATGTCTGTATGTGTTTGTGTGTGTGTAGAGGTATAGGCTGTGTATTGACTCACAGTGAGCATTGTGTGCTTCTGTGTGTGTTTATGTCTGCTAGCTTAGCCTGTGCACTGAGTCACAGGGAGCCTTGAGTGTGTGTGTGTGTGTGTGTTGGTAAAGACTGTGCATTGGGTCACAGTGAGCTGTCTTTGTCTTTGTGTGATTGCTGGTGTAGACTGTGCATTGATTCAAGTTGAGCTGTGAGTGTGTGTGTGGTGTTGGTATGGACGGTGCACTGAGTCACACTGAGCTGTGAGTGTGTGTGTACATGCTGGTATAATCTGAGCATTGAGTCACACTGAGGTGTGTGCTTCGTGTCTGTATGTAGTTGTATGGAATGTGCCTTGGGTCAGAATGAATTGTGTATGTGTACGTTTTTGTGTGTACTTGGTGGTGTAGAGTCTGTATTGAGTCACACTAAGCTGTGAGTGTGTGTGTGATAGGATGATAGGTATCCTATACCTGATAGGTATAGGATGTGCATTGAGTCACAAAGCCGTGTGTGTGTGTCTGTGCTGGGATAGGCTGTGCATTGTTTCACAGTGAGCCTTGTTTATGTGCTAGTACAGACCGTGCATTGATTCAGTAAACCATGTGTGTGCTTTTCTGTGTTTGTCTGCTGATATAGGCTGTGAACTGAGTCACAGTGGGCCATGTGTGTTTGTGTCTGATGGTATAGGTGATTCATTGAATCACAGTGAGCCATATATGAGTGCGTGTTTGTGTGTGTGTGTGTGTTGTGCTGTAGGGTGAGCATTGAGTCACAGTGTGCTGTGTGTGTGTTGTTGTGTGTGTGTGTAGTACAGTCTGAGCATTCAGTTACAGTGCGATGTGTTGCATGTGTTTCTGCTATTATGAAGTGTACATTGAGTCACAATGAGCCGTCTGTAATTGTGTGTGTGTGTGTGTGTGTGTGTGTTGGTAGAGGCTGTGAATTGAATCAGAATTAGGTGATTATGTGTGTGTGGTGGTATGAGCTTTGCATTGTGTCATGGAGGTATGTGTGTGTGTGTTGCTACAGACTTCATTGAGTCACAGTGAGCCTGGTGAGTGTCTCTGTGCTGATAGAGGCTGTGAATTGAGTCACAGTTTCTTATGTGTGTGTGATTGTGTGCTGGTATACACTGTGCATTGAGTCATAGTGAGCAGGTCTGTGTGTGTCTTTGTTTTTCTGCAGTAGTACGGGTGGAGCCTTTAATCAGTTATGTGTGTGTGTGTGTGTGTTCGTTTGGTCTTTACATTGAGTCACTAAGGTGTATATGTGTGTGTGTGGTGTTATAGACTGTGCATTGAGTCAGAGTGAGCCGTGAGTGTGTGTGTATGAGAGTGTGTGTGCTGGTGGGCTTTTGTTGATGCACTGGTGTGTGTGCATGTGTGTCTGTTGTGCTACAGACTGCATTGAGTCACAGTGAGACATGTTTGTGTGTGCTGGTATAGGCGATTGATTGAGTCACAGTGATCCATTTGTGTGTGCATGTTAGTATGCGTGTGTTCTTGTTTAGGCTGTGCATTGAGTCACACTGAGGTGTGTGTGTATCCTTGTGTGTGTTGGTATAGATTGTGCATAGAATCACAGTACCATATGTGTGTGTGTGTGCTGGTAAAATCTGAGCATTGAGTCACACTGTCGTGTGTGGTGTGTGTCTGTATGTACTTGTATGGACTGTACATTGAGTCACAGTGAGCATGTGTGTGTGTGTGTGTGTGCACTGGTATGCCTTGAACACTGAATCAGCTAGCTGTGTGTGTGTGCTCATATTGGCTTTGAGTTGAGTCACTGAGGACTATGTGTGTCTGTGTAGGAGGGGGGCTACAGACTATGCATTTAGTCACACTGACACGTTTGTGTACGTGAGTGTGTCTTGTGGTATGTGATTTCATTGAGTCACTGGAGTTTGTGTGTGTGTGTGTGTGGTGTTACAGACTGCATTGAGTCACAGTGAGGCGTGTGTGTGTATGATGGCATAGGCAATTGATTGAGTCACAGTGAGGCATGTGTGTGTGTTCTCATATAGGCTGTGCATTGAATCACAGTGAGACATGTATCTGTGAGTGTGTGTTTGTGTGTGCTAGTATATGGTGTGTATTGAGTCACACTGAGGTGTGTGTGTGTGTGTATGTGTTGTTATAGATTGTGCATTGAGTCAGAGTGCCGTGTCAGTGTGTGCATGCTGGTATAGACTATGCACTGAATCAGGGTGAGGGGTGTGTGTGTCTGTGTGTTCTGGTATAGGCGGACCATTGAGTCACACTGAGGTGTGTGTGTGTGTCTGTGTGTGTGTGTGCTGGTACAGCCTGTGCATTAATCACAGTCAGTTGTGTGTGTATGTTCATCTACAAGTTGCACTTTGTGTCACAGTGTGTCTGTGTGTGATATTATACGGTATACACTGAGTCAAAGGGAGCTGTGTGTGTGGGGGGGTGCATGTGCTCTTATAGACTTTGCATTGAGTCACACTGAGCTGTGTGTTTGAAAGTCTGTGTGTGTGTGTGTGTAGAGGTATAGGCTGTGTACTGACTCACAGTGAGCATTGTGTGCTTCTGTGTGTGTGTATGTCTGCTAGCTTAGACTGTGCACAGAGTCCCAGGGAGCCGTGTGTGTCTGTGTGTGTGTGTGTGTTGGTAAAGACTGTGCATTGGGTCGCAGTGAGCTGTCTTTGTCTGTGTGTGTGACTGCTGGTGTAGGCTGTGCATTGATTCAAGTTGAGCTGTGAGGGTGTGTGTGGTGTTGATATGGACGGTGCACTGTGTCACACTGAGTTGCGTGTGCGTGCTGGTATAATCTGAGCGTTGAGTCACACTGAGGTTTGTGCTTCGTGTCTGAAGGTAGTTGTATGGAATGTGCCTTGGGTCACAATGAATTGTGTATGTGTACGTTTTTGTGTGTACTTGGTGGTGTAGAGTCTGTATTGAGTCACACTAAGTTGTGAGTGTGTGTGTGTGATGGTATAGGATGTGCATTGAGTCACAAAGCCGTGTGTGTGTGTCTGTGCTGGTATAGGCTGTGCATTGATTCACAGTGAGCCTTGTGTATGAGCTAGTACGGATTGTGCATTAGTCAGTGAACCACGTGTGTGCTTTTCTGTGTTTGTCTGGCTGTGAACTGAGTCACAGTGGGCCATGTGTGTTTGTGTCTGATGGTATAGGTGATTCATTGAGTCACAGTGAGCCATGTATGAGTGCGTGTTTGTGTGTGTGTGTGTTGTGCTATAGGGTGAGCATTGAGTCACAGTGTGCTGTGTGTGTGTTGTTGTCTGTGTGTGTAGTATAGTCTGAGCATTCAGTTACAGTGTGATGTGTTGCATGTGTTTCTGCTATTATGAAGTGTACATTGAGTCGCAATGAGCCCTCTGTAATTGTGTGTGTGTTTGTGTGTGTTGGTAGAGGCTGTGCATTGAATCAGAATTAGGTGTTTATGTGTGTGCGGTGGTATGAGCTTTGCATTGTGTCATGGAGGTGTGTGTGTGTGTCTGTGTGTGTCTGCTGCTACAGATTTCATTGAGTCACAGTGAGCCTGGTGAGTGTCTGTGTGCTGATAGAGGCTGTGAATTGAGTCACAGTTTCTTATATGTGTGTGATTGTGTGCTGGTATACACTGTGCATGGAGTCATAGTGAGCAGGTCTGTGTGTGTCTGTGTGTTTGTGCAGTAGTACAGAAGGAGCATTTAATCAGTTATGTGTGTGTGTGTATGTTCGTTTGGTCTTTGCATTGAGTCACTGTGGTGTATGTGTGTGTGTGTGTGGTGCGATAGATTGTGCATTGAGTCAGAATGAGCCGTGAGTGTGTGTGTATGAGAGTGTGTGTGCTGGTGGGATTTTGTTGCACTGGGGTGTGTGTGTGTGTGTACTGCTACAGACTGCATTGAGTCACAGTGAGACGTGTTTGTGTGTGCTGGTATAAGCGATTGATTCACAGTGATCCATTTGTGTGTGTGTGTTAGTATGCGTGTGTTCTTGTTTGGGCTGTGCATTGAGTCACACTGCGATGTGTGTGTATGCTTGTGTGTTTTGGTATAGATTGTGCATAGAATCACAGTACCATATGTGTGTGTGTGTGCTGGTAAAATCTGAGCATTGAGTCACACTGTCCTGTGTGCTGTGTGTCTATGTACTTGAATGGACTGTGCATTGAGTCACAGTGAGCATGTGTGTGTGTTTGTGTGTGTGTGTGTGCTCATATTGGCTTTGAGTTGAGTCACTGAAGTGTATGTGTGTCTGTTTAGGTGGGGGGCTACAGACTGTGAATTGAGTCACACTGAGTTGTTTGTGTACATGAGTGAGTGTTGTGTATGGGTTTTCATTGAGTCACTGTGTTTTGTGTGTGTGTGTGTGTTTGTAGTGCTACGGACTGCATGGGGTCACAGTGAGCTGTGTGTGTGTGTGCTTGCTGGTGTAGGCTGTGCATTGATTCAAGGTTAGCTGTCAGTGTGTGTGGTGCTGGAATGGAATGTGCACTGAGACACAGTCATCTGTGTGTGTGTGCATACATGTGTGCTGGAATCAGCTGTGCACTGCATCACTGTGAGCCGTGTGTGTGTTTGTGTGTGTGTGCTGAAAAATCTGAGCATTGAATCACACTGAGGTCTGTGCTGTGTGTCTGTATGTAGTGGTATGGCCTGTGCAAGGAATCAGTGAGCTGTGTGTGTGTGTGTTTGTGTATTTGGTGGTGTAGAGTCTGTATTGAGTCTCATGAAGCTGTGTGTGTGTGTGTGTGTGTGTGTGATGGTATAGGATGTGCATTGGGTCACAGAACCATATATATGTGTCTGAGCTGGTATAGGCAGTGCATTGACTCACAGTGAGTGTTGTGTATGTGCTACTACAGACTGTGCATTGAGTCAGTGATCAATTTTGTGTGTTTGTGTGATTGTCTGCTCATATAGGCTGTGCACTGTGTCACAGTAACCCATGTGTGTTTGTGGGAGTGTGTTTTTGAGTGATGGTATAAGTGGTTCATTGTGTCACAGTGAGCCATGTATGAGTGCATGTTTGTGTGTGTGTGTGTGTTCTGGTAGAGGCTAAGCATTGTGTCACAGTGTGTCATGTGTGTGTGTGGTTGTGTGTGTGTTTAGTACAGTCTGCACATTGATTTACAGTGAGATGTTTTACATGTGTTTGTGCTTGTATGAGCTATACGTTGAGTCACAATGAGCCATGCGTGTGTGTGTGTGCTGGTAGAGGCTGAGCATTGAATCACAGTTAGGAGTTTGTTTGTGTGTACTGGTATGGGTTTTGCATTGAGTCACAGAGGTATGTGTGTGTTTGTGTGTGTCTATGTGTGTATGTCTGTGTTGCCACAGACTTCATTGTGTCAGAGTGAGCTTTATGAGTGTCTGTGTGCAGATACAGGCTGTGAATTGAGTCCCAGTGTGTTACGTGTGTGTGTGTGTGTGTGCTGGTATAGCCTGTGCATTGAGTCACAGTGAGCTGTGTGTGTGTGTGTTTGCTGGTGTAGGCTGTGCAGTGATTCAAGGTGACCTGTGATTGTGTGTGTTGAACAGGAACGGACTGTGCACTGAGTCACAGTGAGCCATGTGTGAGTGTGTGCATGTGTGTGAGCCAGTTTAGGATGTGCACTGAGTCACGGTGAGCTGTGTGTGTTTGTGTGTGTGTTCTGGTAAAATATGAGCATTGAGTCACACTGAGGGGTGTCCTGTGTGTCTGTATGTACTGGCATGGACTGTGAATGGAATCACAGTGAGTGCTGTGTGTGTGTATTTTGTTGTATAGAGGCTTTATTGAGTCACACTAAACTCTGTGTGTGTGTGTGTGTGTGATGGTATAGGTGGTTCATTGAGTCAGAGTGAGCCAAGTATGAGTGTGTGTGTGTGTGTTTTGGGGTAAAAGCTGAGCATTGCATCACAGGGTGTCATGTGTGTGTCTGTTGTTGTGTGTCTGTGTAATACAGTCTGAGCATTGAGTTACAGTGAGATGTGTTGCATGTGTTTGTGCTAGTATGAACTGTACATTGAGTCACAACGAGCCATGTGTGTTTGTGTGTGTGTGTGTGCTGCTGGAGGCTGATCATTGAATCACAGTTACGTGTTTGGGTGTGTGTGCTGGTATGGGCTTTTCATTGAGTCACGGACTTGTATGTGTGTGTGTGTGTGCATGTGTGTGTGTTGCTAAGATTTACTTCAGTCACAGTGAGCCTTGTGAGTGTATATGTGCTGATATAGGCTGTGAATTGAGTCACAGTGTGTTATGTGTGAGTGTGTCTGTGTGTGTGCTGGTAAAGACAGTGCATTGAGTCACAATAAGTTGTGTGTGTGTTAATATTCTCATATAGACTGTGCATTGAGTAACAGTGAGCAAGTGTGTGTGAGTTTGTGGGAGTGTATGAGCACTGGTATGGGTGGAGCATTGAATCAGTTAGGTGTGTGTGTGTCTGTGCTCCTATGGGCTATCTAATGAGCTACTGAGGTGTACATGTGTTTCTGTAGTTTTACCACAGACTGCATTTAATCACAGTGAGCAGGGTGTGTGTGTGTATGTGAGTGTGTGTGCTGGTAGGCTTTCATTGAGTCCCTGGTGTGTGTGTGTGTGTGGTGCTACAGACTGCATTGAGTCACAGTGAGGCGTGTGTGTGTATGATGGTATAGGCAATTGATTGAGTCACAGTGAGGCATGTGTGTGTGTTCTCATATAGGCTGTGCATTGAATCACAGTGAGCCCTGTATCTGTGAGTGTGTGTTTGTGTGTGCTAGTATAGGGTGTGTATTGAGTCACACTGAGGTGTGTGTGTGTGCGTGTGTGTTGTTATAGCTTGTGCATTGAGTCAGAGTGCCATGTCAGTGTGTGCATTCTGGTATAGACTATGCACTGAATCAGAGTGAGGGGGGTGTGTGTCTGTGTGTTCTGGTATAGGCAGACCATTGGGTCACACTTAGGTGTGTGTGTGTGTTTGTGTGTGTGTGTGCTGATACAGCCTGTGCATTAATCGCAGCCAGTTGTGTGTGTATGTGCACCTACAGGTTGCACTTTGTGTCACAGTGTTTTGTGAGTGTGTGTGATATTATATGGTATACAATGAGTCAAAGGGAGGTGTGTGTGGGGGGGTTCATGTGTCTTATAGGCTATGCATTGAGTCACACTGAGCTGTGTGTTTGAATGTCTGTATGTGTTTGTGTGTGTGTAGAGGTATAGGCTGTGTATTGACTCACAGTGAGCATTGTGTGCTTCTGTGTGTGTTTATGTCTGCTAGCTTAGCCTGTGCACTGAGTCACAGGGAGCCTTGTGTGTGTGTGTGTTGGTAAAGACTGTGCATTGGGTCACAGTGAGCTGTCTTTGTCTTTGTGTGATTGCTGGTGTAGACTGTGCATTGATTCAAGTTGAGCTGTGAGTGTGTGTGTGGTGTTGGTATGGACGGTGCACTGAGTCACACTGAGCTGTGAGTGTGTGTGTACATGCTGGTATAATCTGAGCGTTGAGTCACACTGAGGTGTGTGTTTCGTGTCTGTATGTAGTTGTATGGATTGTGCCTTGGGTCAGAATGAATTGTGTATGTGTACGTTTTTGTGTGTACTTGGTGGTGTAGAGTCTGTATTGAGTCACACTAAGCTGTGAGTGTGTGTGTGATAGGATGATAGGTATCCTATACCTGATAGGTATAGGATGTGCATTGAGTCACAAAGCCGTGTGTGTGTGTCTGTGCTGGGATAGGCTGTGCATTGATTCACAGTGAGCCTTGTTTATGTGCTAGTACAGACCGTGCATTGATTCAGTAAACCATGTGTGTGCTTTTCTGTGTTTGTCTGCTGATATAGGCTGTGAACTGAGTCACAGTGGGCCATGTGTGTTTGTGTCTGATGGTATAGGTGATTCATTGAATCACAGTGAGCCATATATGAGTGCGTGTTTGTGTGTGTGTGTGTGTTGTGCTGTAGGGTGAGCATTGAGTCACAGTGTGCCGTGTGTGTGTTGTTGTGTGTGTGTGTAATACAGTCTGAGCATTCAGTTACAGTGCGATGTGTTGCATGTGTTTCTGCTATTATGAAGTGTACATTGAGTCACAATGAGCCATCTGTAATTGTGTGTGTGTGTGTGTGTGTGTTGGTAGAGGCTGTGAATTGAATCAGAATTAGGTGATTATGTGTGTGTGGTGGTATGAGCTTTGCATTGTGTCATGGAGGTATGTGTGTGTGTGTTGCTACAGACTTCATTGAGTCACAGTGAGCCTGGTGAGTGTCTCTGTGCTGATAGAGGCTGTGAATTGAGTCACAGTTTCTTATGTGTGTGTGATTGTGTGCTGGTATACACTGTGCATTGAGTCATAGTGAGCAGGTCTGTGTGTGTCTTTGTTTTTCTGCAGTAGTACGGGTGGAGCCTTTAATCAGTTATGTGTGTGTGTGTGTGTTCGTTTGGTCTTTACATTGAGTCACTAAGGTGTATATGTGTGTGTGTGGTGTTATAGACTGTGCATTGAGTCAGAGTGAGTGTGTGTGTATGAGGGTTTGTGTGCTGGTGGGCTTTTGTTGATGCACTGGTGTGTGTGCATGTGTGTCTGTTGTGCTACAGACTGCATTGAGTCACAGTGAGACATGTTTGTGTGTGCTGGTATAGGCGATTGATTGAGTCACAGTGATCCATTTGTGTGTGCATGTTAGTATGCATGTGTTCTTGTTTAGGCTGTGCATTGAGTCACACTGAGGTGTGTGTGTATCCTTGTGTGTGTTGGTATAGATTGTGCATAGAATAACAGTACCATATGTGTGTGTGTGTGCTGGTAAAATCTGAGCATTGAGTCACACTGTCGTGTGTGGTGTGTGTCTGTATGTACTTGTATGGACTGTACATTGAGTCACAGTGAGCATGTGTGTGTGTGTGTGTGTGTGTGCACTGGTATGCCTTGAACACTGAATCAGCTAGGTGTGTGTGTGTGCTCATATTGGCTTTGAGTTGAGTCACTGAGGACTATGTGTGTCTGTGTAGGAGGGGGGCTACAGACTATGCATTTAGTCACACTGACACGTTTGTGTACATGAGTGTGTGTTTTGGTATGTGATTTCATTGAGTCACTGGAGTTTGTGTGTGTGTGTGTGTGGTGTTACAGACTGCATTGAGTCACAGTGAGGCGTGTGTGTGTATGATGGCATAGGCAATTGATTGAGTCACAGTGACGCATGTGTGTGTGTTCTCATATAGGCTGTGCATTGAATCACAGTGAGACATGTATCTGTGAGTGTGTGTTTGTGTGTGCTAGTATATGGTGTGTATTGAGTCACACTGAGGTGTGTGTGTGTGTGTATGTGTTGTTATAGATTGTGCATTGAGTCAGAGTGCCGTGTCAGTGTGTGCATGCTGGTATAGACTATGCACTGAATCAGGGTGAGGGGTGTGTGTGTCTGTGTGTTCTGGTATAGGCGGACCATTGAGTCACACTGAGGTGTGTGTGTGTGTCTGTGTGTGTGTGTGTGTGCTGGTACAGCCTGTGCATTAATCACAGTCAGTTGCGTGTGTATGTTCATCTACAAGTTGCACTTTGTGTCACAGTGTGTCTGTGTGTGATATTATACGGTATACACTGAGTCAAAGGGAGCTGTGTGTGTGGGGGGGTGCATGTGCTCTTATAGACTTTGCATTGAGTCACACTGAGCTGTTTGTTTGAAAGTCTGTCTGTGTGTGTGTGTGTGTAGAGGTATAGGCTGTGTACTGACTCACAGTGAGCATTGTGTGCTTCTGTGTGTGTGTATGTCTGCTAGCTTAGACTGTGCACAGAGTCCCAGGGAGCCGTGTGTGTCTGTGTGTGTGTGTGTGTTGGTAAAGACTGTGCATTGGGTCGCAGTGAGCTGTCTTTGTCTGTGTGTGTGACTGCTGGTGTAGGCTGTGCATTGATTCAAGTTGAGCTGTGAGGGTGTGTGTGGTGTTGATATGGACGGTGCACTGTGTCACACTGAGTTGCGTGTGCGTGCTGGTATAATCTGAGCGTTGAGTCACACTGAGGTTTGTGCTTCGTGTCTGAAGGTAGTTGTATGGAATGTGCCTTGGGTCACAATGAATTGTGTATGTGTACGTTTTTGTGTGTACTTGGTGGTGTAGAGTCTGTATTGAGTCACACTAAGTTGTGAGTGTGTGTGTGTGATGGTATAGGATGTGCATTGAGTCACAAAGCCGTGTGTGTGTGTCTGTGCTGGTATAGGCTGTGCATTGATTCACAGTGAGCCTTGTGTATGAGCTAGTACGGATTGTGCATTAGTCAGTGAACCACGTGTGTGCTTTTCTGTGTTTGTCTGGCTGTGAACTGAGTCACAGTGGGCCATGTGTGTTTGTGTCTGATGGTATAGGTGATTCATTGAGTCACAGTGAGCCATGTATGAGTGCGTGTTTGTGTGTGTGTGTGTTGTGCTATAGGGTGAGCATTGAGTCACAGTGTGCTGTGTGTGTGTTGTTGTCTGTGTGTGTAGTATAGTCTGAGCATTCAGTTACAGTGTGATGTGTTGCATGTGTTTCTGCTATTATGAAGTGTACATTGAGTCGCAATGAGCCCTCTGTAATTGTGTGTGTGTTTGTGTGTGTTGGTAGAGGCTGTGCATTGAATCAGAATTAGGTGTTTATGTGTGTGCGGTGGTATGAGCTTTGCATTGTGTCATGGAGGTGTGTGTGTGTGTCTGTGTGTGTCTGCTGCTACAGATTTCATTGAGTCACAGTGAGCCTGGTGAGTGTCTGTGTGCTGATAGAGGCTGTGAATTGAGTCACATTTTCTTATATGTGTGTGATTGTGTGCTGGTATACACTGTGCATGGAGTCATAGTGAGCAGGTCTGTGTGTGTCTGTGTGTTTGTGCAGTAGTACAGAAGGAGCATTTAATCAGTTATGTGTGTGTGTGTATGTTCGTTTGGTCTTTGCATTGAGTCACTGTGGTGTATGTGTGTGTGTGTGTGGTGCGATAGATTGTGCATTGAGTCAGAATGAGCCGTGAGTGTGTGTGTATGAGAGTGTGTGTGCTGGTGGGATTTTGTTGCACTGGGGTGTGTGTGTGTGTGTACTGCTACAGACTGCATTGAGTCACAGTGAGACGTGTTTGTGTGTGCTGGTATAAGCGATTGATTCACAGTGATCCATTTGTGTGTGTGTGTTAGTATGCGTGTGTTCTTGTTTGGGCTGTGCATTGAGTCACACTGCGATGTGTGTGTATGCTTGTGTGTTTTGGTATAGATTGTGCATAGAATCACAGTACCATATGTGTGTGTGTGTGCTGGTAAAATCTGAGCATTGAGTCACACTGTCCTGTGTGCTGTGTGTCTATGTACTTGAATGGACTGTGCATTGAGTCACAGTGAGCATGTGTGTGTGTTTGTGTGTGTGTGTGTGCTCATATTGGCTTTGAGTTGAGTCACTGAAGTGTATGTGTGTCTGTTTAGGTGGGGGGCTACAGACTGTGAATTGAGTCACACTGAGTTGTTTGTGTACATGAGTGAGTGTTGTGTATGGGTTTTCATTGAGTCACTGTGTTTTGTGTGTGTGTGTGTGTTTGTAGTGCTACGGACTGCATGGGGTCACAGTGAGCTGTGTGTGTGTGTGCTTGCTGGTGTAGGCTGTGCATTGATTCAAGGTTAGCTGTCAGTGTGTGTGGTGCTGGAATGGAATGTGCACTGAGACACAGTCATCTGTGTGTGTGTGCATACATGTGTGCTGGAATCAGCTGTGCACTGCATCACTGTGAGCCGTGTGTGTGTTTGTGTGTGTGTGCTGAAAAATCTGAGCATTGAATCACACTGAGGTCTGTGCTGTGTGTCTGTATGTAGTGGTATGGCCTGTGCAAGGAATCAGTGAGCTGTGTGTGTGTGTGTTTGTGTATTTGGTGGTGTAGAGTCTGTATTGAGTCTCATGAAGCTGTGTGTGTGTGTGTGTGTGTGTGTGATGGTATAGGATGTGCATTGGGTCACAGAACCATATATATGTGTCTGAGCTGGTATAGGCAGTGCATTGACTCACAGTGAGTGTTGTGTATGTGCTACTACAGACTGTGCATTGAGTCAGTGATCAATTTTGTGTGTTTGTGTGATTGTCTGCTCATATAGGCTGTGCACTGTGTCACAGTAACCCATGTGTGTTTGTGGGAGTGTGTTTTTGAGTGATGGTATAAGTGGTTCATTGTGTCACAGTGAGCCATGTATGAGTGCATGTTTGTGTGTGTGTGTGTGTTCTGGTAGAGGCTAAGCATTGTGTCACAGTGTGTCATGTGTGTGTGTGGTTGTGTGTGTGTTTAGTACAGTCTGCACATTGATTTACAGTGAGATGTTTTACATGTGTTTGTGCTTGTATGAGCTATACGTTGAGTCACAATGAGCCATGCGTGTGTGTGTGTGCTGGTAGAGGCTGAGCATTGAATCACAGTTAGGAGTTTGTTTGTGTGTACTGGTATGGGTTTTGCATTGAGTCACAGAGGTATGTGTGTGTTTGTGTGTGTCTATGTGTGTATGTCTGTGTTGCCACAGACTTCATTGTGTCAGAGTGAGCTTTATGAGTGTCTGTGTGCAGATACAGGCTGTGAATTGAGTCCCAGTGTGTTACGTGTGTGTGTGTGTGTGTGCTGGTATAGCCTGTGCATTGAGTCACAGTGAGCTGTGTGTGTGTGTGTTTGCTGGTGTAGGCTGTGCAGTGATTCAAGGTGACCTGTGATTGTGTGTGTTGAACAGGAACGGACTGTGCACTGAGTCACAGTGAGCCATGTGTGAGTGTGTGCATGTGTGTGAGCCAGTTTAGGATGTGCACTGAGTCACGGTGAGCTGTGTGTGTTTGTGTGTGTGTTCTGGTAAAATATGAGCATTGAGTCACACTGAGGGGTGTCCTGTGTGTCTGTATGTACTGGCATGGACTGTGAATGGAATCACAGTGAGTGCTGTGTGTGTGTATTTTGTTGTATAGAGGCTTTATTGAGTCACACTAAACTCTGTGTGTGTGTGTGTGTGTGATGGTATAGGTGGTTCATTGAGTCAGAGTGAGCCAAGTATGAGTGTGTGTGTGTGTGTTTTGGGGTAAAAGCTGAGCATTGCATCACAGGGTGTCATGTGTGTGTCTGTTGTTGTGTGTCTGTGTAATACAGTCTGAGCATTGAGTTACAGTGAGATGTGTTGCATGTGTTTGTGCTAGTATGAACTGTACATTGAGTCACAACGAGCCATGTGTGTTTGTGTGTGTGTGTGTGCTGCTGGAGGCTGATCATTGAATCACAGTTACGTGTTTGGGTGTGTGTGCTGGTATGGGCTTTTCATTGAGTCACGGACTTGTATGTGTGTGTGTGTGTGCATGTGTGTGTGTTGCTAAGATTTACTTCAGTCACAGTGAGCCTTGTGAGTGTATATGTGCTGATATAGGCTGTGAATTGAGTCACAGTGTGTTATGTGTGAGTGTGTCTGTGTGTGTGCTGGTAAAGACAGTGCATTGAGTCACAATAAGTTGTGTGTGTGTTAATATTCTCATATAGACTGTGCATTGAGTAACAGTGAGCAAGTGTGTGTGAGTTTGTGGGAGTGTATGAGCACTGGTATGGGTGGAGCATTGAATCAGTTAGGTGTGTGTGTGTCTGTGCTCCTATGGGCTATCTAATGAGCTACTGAGGTGTACATGTGTTTCTGTAGTTTTACCACAGACTGCATTTAATCACAGTGAGCAGGGTGTGTGTGTGTATGTGAGTGTGTGTGCTGGTAGGCTTTCATTGAGTCCCTGGTGTGTGTGTGTGTGTGGTGCTACAGACTGCATTGAGTCACAGTGAGGCATGTGTGTGTATGATGGTATAGGCAATTGATTGAGTCACAGTGAGGCATGTGTGTGTGTTCTCATATAGGCTGTGCATTGAATCACAGTGAGCCCTGTATCTGTGAGTGTGTGTTTGTGTGTGCTAGTATAGGGTGTGTATTGAGTCACACTGAGGTGTGTGTGTGTGCGTGTGTGTTGTTATAGCTTGTGCATTGAGTCAGAGTGCCATGTCAGTGTGTGCATTCTGGTATAGACTATGCACTGAATCAGAGTGAGGGGGGTGTGTGTCTGTGTGTTCTGGTATAGGCAGACCATTGGGTCACACTTAGGTGTGTGTGTGTGTTTGTGTGTGTGTGTGCTGATACAGCCTGTGCATTAATCGCAGCCAGTTGTGTGTGTATGTGCACCTACAGGTTGCACTTTGTGTCACAGTGTTTTGTGAGTGTGTGTGATATTATATGGTATACAATGAGTCAAAGGGAGGTGTGTGTGGGGGGGTTCATGTGTCTTATAGGCTATGCATTGAGTCACACTGAGCTGTGTGTTTGAATGTCTGTATGTGTTTGTGTGTGTGTAGAGGTATAGGCTGTGTATTGACTCACAGTGAGCATTGTGTGCTTCTGTGTGTGTTTATGTCTGCTAGCTTAGCCTGTGCACTGAGTCACAGGGAGCCTTGTGTGTGTGTGTGTTGGTAAAGACTGTGCATTGGGTCACAGTGAGCTGTCTTTGTCTTTGTGTGATTGCTGGTGTAGACTGTGCATTGATTCAAGTTGAGCTGTGAGTGTGTGTGTGGTGTTGGTATGGACGGTGCACTGAGTCACACTGAGCTGTGAGTG
Source organism: Pseudorca crassidens (assembly GCF_039906515.1). Classification (NCBI taxonomy): domain Eukaryota; kingdom Metazoa; phylum Chordata; class Mammalia; order Artiodactyla; family Delphinidae; genus Pseudorca; species Pseudorca crassidens. Next base: position 9,051,589 of record NC_090318.1, read on the forward strand.
TGTGTGTACATGCTGGTATAATCTGAGCGTTGAGTCACACTGAGGTGTGTGCTTCGTGTCTGTATGTAGTTGTATGGATTGTGCCTTGGGTCAGAATGAATTGTGTATGTGTACGTTTTTGTGTGTACTTGGTGGTGTAGAGTCTGTATTGAGTCACACTAAGCTGTGAGTGTGTGTGTGATAGGATGATAGGTATCCTATACCTGATAGGTATAGGATGTGCATTGAGTCACAAAGCCGTGTGTGTGTGTCTGTGCTGGGATAGGCTGTGCATTGATTCACAGTGAGCCTTGTTTATGTGCTAGTACAGACCGTGCATTGATTCAGTAAACCATGTGTGTGCTTTTCTGTGTTTGTCTGCTGATATAGGCTGTGAACTGAGTCACAGTGGGCCATGTGTGTTTGTGTCTGATGGTATAGGTGATTCATTGAATCACAGTGAGCCATATATGAGTGCGTGTTTGTGTGTGTGTGTGTGTTGTGCTGTAGGGTGAGCATTGAGTCACAGTGTGCCGTGTGTGTGTTGTTGTGTGTGTGTGTAATACAGTCTGAGCATTCAGTTACAGTGCGATGTGTTGCATGTGTTTCTGCTATTATGAAGTGTACATTGAGTCACAATGAGCCATCTGTAATTGTGTGTGTGTGTGTGTGTGTGTTGGTAGAGGCTGTGCATTGAATCAGAATTAGGTGATTATGTGTGTGTGGTGGTATGAGCTTTGCATTGTGTCATGGAGGTATGTGTGTGTGTGTTGCTACAGACTTCATTGAGTCACAGTGAGCCTGGTGAGTGTCTCTGTGCTGATAGAGGCTGTGAATTGAGTCACAGTTTCTTATGTGTGTGTGATTGTGTGCTGGTATACACTGTGCATTGAGTCATAGTGAGCAGGTCTGTGTGTGTCTTTGTTTTTCTGCAGTAGTACGGGTGGAGCCTTTAATCAGTTATGTGTGTGTGTGTGTGTTCGTTTGGTCTTTACATTGAGTCACTAAGGTGTATATGTGTGTGTGTGGTGTTATAGACTGTGCATTGAGTCAGAGTGAGTGTGTGTGTATGAGGGTTTGTGTGCTGGTGGGCTTTTGTTGATGCACTGGTGTGTGTGCATGTGTGTCTGTTGTGCTACAGACTGCATTGAGTCACAGTGAGACATGTTTGTGTGTGCTGGTATAGGCGATTGATTGAGTCACAGTGATCCATTTGTGTGTGCATGTTAGTATGCATGTGTTCTTGTTTAGGCTGTGCATTGAGTCACACTGAGGTGTGTGTGTATCCTTGTGTGTGTTGGTATAGATTGTGCATAGAATAACAGTACCATATGTGTGTGTGTGTGCTGGTAAAATCTGAGCATTGAGTCACACTGTCGTGTGTGGTGTGTGTCTGTATGTACTTGTATGGACTGTACATTGAGTCACAGTGAGCATGTGTGTGTGTGTGTGTGTGTGTGCACTGGTATGCCTTGAACACTGAATCAGCTAGGTGTGTGTGTGTGCTCATATTGGCTTTGAGTTGAGTCACTGAGGACTATGTGTGTCTGTGTAGGAGGGGGGCTACAGACTATGCATTTAGTCACACTGACACGTTTGTGTACATGAGTGTGTGTTTTGGTATGTGATTTCATTGAGTCACTGGAGTTTGTGTGTGTGTGTGTGTGGTGTTACAGACTGCATTGAGTCACAGTGAGGCGTGTGTGTGTATGATGGCATAGGCAATTGATTGAGTCACAGTGACGCATGTGTGTGTGTTCTCATATAGGCTGTGCATTGAATCACAGTGAGACATGTATCTGTGAGTGTGTGTTTGTGTGTGCTAGTATATGGTGTGTATTGAGTCACACTGAGGTGTGTGTGTGTGTGTATGTGTTGTTATAGATTGTGCATTGAGTCAGAGTGCCGTGTCAGTGTGTGCATGCTGGTATAGACTATGCACTGAATCAGGGTGAGGGGTGTGTGTGTCTGTGTGTTCTGGTATAGGCGGACCATTGAGTCACACTGAGGTGTGTGTGTGTGTCTGTGTGTGTGTGTGTGTGCTGGTACAGCCTGTGCATTAATCACAGTCAGTTGCGTGTGTATGTTCATCTACAAGTTGCACTTTGTGTCACAGTGTGTCTGTGTGTGATATTATACGGTATACACTGAGTCAAAGGGAGCTGTGTGTGTGGGGGGGTGCATGTGCTCTTATAGACTTTGCATTGAGTCACACTGAGCTGTTTGTTTGAAAGTCTGTCTGTGTGTGTGTGTGTGTAGAGGTATAGGCTGTGTACTGACTCACAGTGAGCATTGTGTGCTTCTGTGTGTGTGTATGTCTGCTAGCTTAGACTGTGCACAGAGTCCCAGGGAGCCGTGTGTGTCTGTGTGTGTGTGTGTGTTGGTAAAGACTGTGCATTGGGTCGCAGTGAGCTGTCTTTGTCTGTGTGTGTGACTGCTGGTGTAGGCTGTGCATTGATTCAAGTTGAGCTGTGAGGGTGTGTGTGGTGTTGATATGGACGGTGCACTGTGTCACACTGAGTTGCGTGTGCGTGCTGGTATAATCTGAGCGTTGAGTCACACTGAGGTTTGTGCTTCGTGTCTGAAGGTAGTTGTATGGAATGTGCCTTGGGTCACAATGAATTGTGTATGTGTACGTTTTTGTGTGTACTTGGTGGTGTAGAGTCTGTATTGAGTCACACTAAGTTGTGAGTGTGTGTGTGTGATGGTATAGGATGTGCATTGAGTCACAAAGCCGTGTGTGTGTGTCTGTGCTGGTATAGGCTGTGCATTGATTCACAGTGAGCCTTGTGTATGAGCTAGTACGGATTGTGCATTAGTCAGTGAACCACGTGTGTGCTTTTCTGTGTTTGTCTGGCTGTGAACTGAGTCACAGTGGGCCATGTGTGTTTGTGTCTGATGGTATAGGTGATTCATTGAGTCACAGTGAGCCATGTATGAGTGCGTGTTTGTGTGTGTGTGTGTTGTGCTATAGGGTGAGCATTGAGTCACAGTGTGCTGTGTGTGTGTTGTTGTCTGTGTGTGTAGTATAGTCTGAGCATTCAGTTACAGTGTGATGTGTTGCATGTGTTTCTGCTATTATGAAGTGTACATTGAGTCGCAATGAGCCCTCTGTAATTGTGTGTGTGTTTGTGTGTGTTGGTAGAGGCTGTGCATTGAATCAGAATTAGGTGTTTATGTGTGTGCGGTGGTATGAGCTTTGCATTGTGTCATGGAGGTGTGTGTGTGTGTCTGTGTGTGTCTGCTGCTACAGATTTCATTGAGTCACAGTGAGCCTGGTGAGTGTCTGTGTGCTGATAGAGGCTGTGAATTGAGTCACAGTTTCTTATATGTGTGTGATTGTGTGCTGGTATACACTGTGCATGGAGTCATAGTGAGCAGGTCTGTGTGTGTCTGTGTGTTTGTGCAGTAGTACAGAAGGAGCATTTAATCAGTTATGTGTGTGTGTGTATGTTCGTTTGGTCTTTGCATTGAGTCACTGTGGTGTATGTGTGTGTGTGTGTGGTGCGATAGATTGTGCATTGAGTCAGAATGAGCCGTGAGTGTGTGTGTATGAGAGTGTGTGTGCTGGTGGGATTTTGTTGCACTGGGGTGTGTGTGTGTGTGTACTGCTACAGACTGCATTGAGTCACAGTGAGACGTGTTTGTGTGTGCTGGTATAAGCGATTGATTCACAGTGATCCATTTGTGTGTGTGTGTTAGTATGCGTGTGTTCTTGTTTGGGCTGTGCATTGAGTCACACTGCGATGTGTGTGTATGCTTGTGTGTTTTGGTATAGATTGTGCATAGAATCACAGTACCATATGTGTGTGTGTGTGCTGGTAAAATCTGAGCATTGAGTCACACTGTCCTGTGTGCTGTGTGTCTATGTACTTGAATGGACTGTGCATTGAGTCACAGTGAGCATGTGTGTGTGTGTGTGTGTGTGTGTGTGTGTGCTCATATTGGCTTTGAGTTGAGTCACTGAAGTGTATGTGTGTCTGTTTAGGTGGGGGGCTACAGACTGTGAATTGAGTCACACTGAGTTGTTTGTGTACATGAGTGAGTGTTGTGTATGGGTTTTCATTGAGTCACTGTGTTTTGTGTGTGTGTGTGTGTTTGTAGTGCTACGGACTGCATGGGGTCACAGTGAGCTGTGTGTGTGTGTGCTTGCTGGTGTAGGCTGTGCATTGATTCAAGGTTAGCTGTCAGTGTGTGTGGTGCTGGAATGGAATGTGCACTGAGACACAGTCATCTGTGTGTGTGTGCATACATGTGTGCTGGAATCAGCTGTGCACTGCATCACTGTGAGCCGTGTGTGTGTTTGTGTGTGTGTGCTGAAAAATCTGAGCATTGAATCACACTGAGGTCTGTGCTGTGTGTCTGTATGTAGTGGTATGGCCTGTGCAAGGAATCAGTGAGCTGTGTGTGTGTGTGTTTGTGTATTTGGTGGTGTAGAGTCTGTATTGAGTCTCATGAAGCTGTGTGTGTGTGTGTGTGTGTGTGATGGTATAGGATGTGCATTGGGTCACAGAACCATATATATGTGTCTGAGCTGGTATAGGCAGTGCATTGACTCACAGTGAGTGTTGTGTATGTGCTACTACAGACTGTGCATTGAGTCAGTGATCAATTTTGTGTGTTTGTGTGATTGTCTGCTCATATAGGCTGTGCACTGTGTCACAGTAACCCATGTGTGTTTGTGGGAGTGTGTTTTTGAGTGATGGTATAAGTGGTTCATTGTGTCACAGTGAGCCATGTATGAGTGCATGTTTGTGTGTGTGTGTGTGTTCTGGTAGAGGCTAAGCATTGTGTCACAGTGTGTCATGTGTGTGTGTGGTTGTGTGTGTGTTTAGTACAGTCTGCACATTGATTTACAGTGAGATGTTTTACATGTGTTTGTGCTTGTATGAGCTATACGTTGAGTCACAATGAGCCATGCGTGTGTGTGTGTGCTGGTAGAGGCTGAGCATTGAATCACAGTTAGGAGTTTGTTTGTGTGTACTGGTATGGGTTTTGCATTGAGTCACAGAGGTATGTGTGTGTTTGTGTGTGTCTATGTGTGTATGTCTGTGTTGCCACAGACTTCATTGTGTCAGAGTGAGCTTTATGAGTGTCTGTGTGCAGATACAGGCTGTGAATTGAGTCCCAGTGTGTTACGTGTGTGTGTGTGTGTGTGCTGGTATAGCCTGTGCATTGAGTCACAGTGAGCTGTGTGTGTGTGTGTTTGCTGGTGTAGGCTGTGCAGTGATTCCAGGTGACCTGTGATTGTGTGTGTTGAACAGGAACGGACTGTGCACTGAGTCACAGTGAGCCATGTGTGAGTGTGTGCATGTGTGTGAGCCAGTTTAGGATGTGCACTGAGTCACGGTGAGCTGTGTGTGTTTGTGTGTGTGTTCTGGTAAAATATGAGCATTGAGTCACACTGAGGGGTGTCCTGTGTGTCTGTATGTACTGGCATGGACTGTGAATGGAATCACAGTGAGTGCTGTGTGTGTGTATTTTGTTGTATAGAGTCTTTATTGAGTCACACTAAACTCTGTGTGTGTGTGTGTGTGTGATGGTATAGGTGGTTCATTGAGTCAGAGTGAGCCAAGTATGAGTGTGTGTGTGTGTGTTTTTGGGTAAAAGCTGAGCATTGCATCACAGGGTGTCATGTGTGTGTCTGTTGTTGTGTGTCTGTGTAATACAGTCTGAGCATTGAGTTACAGTGAGATGTGTTGCATGTGTTTGTGCTAGTATGAACTGTACATTGAGTCACAACGAGCCATGTGTGTTTGTGTGTGTGTGTGTGCTGCTGGAGGCTGATCATTGAATCACAGTTACGTGTTTGGGTGTGTGTGCTGGTATGGGCTTTTCATTGAGTCACGGACTTGTATGTGTGTGTGTGTGTGCATGTGTGTGTGTTGCTAAGATTTACTTCAGTCACAGTGAGCCTTGTGAGTGTATATGTGCTGATATAGGCTGTGAATTGAGTCACAGTGTGTTATGTGTGAGTGTGTCTGTGTGTGTGCTGGTAAAGACAGTGCATTGAGTCACAATAAGTTGTGTGTGTGTTAATATTCTCATATAGACTGTGCATTGAGTAACAGTGAGCAAGTGTGTGTGAGTTTGTGGGAGTGTATGAGCACTGGTATGGGTGGAGCATTGAATCAGTTAGGTGTGTGTGTGTGTGCTCTTATGGGCTATCTATTGAGCTACTGAGGTGTATTTGTGTTTCTGTCGTTTTACCCCAGACTGTGCATTTAATCACAGTGAGTGGGGTGTGTGTGTGTATGTGAGTGTGTGTGCTGGTAGGCTTTCATTGAGTCCCTGGTGTGTGTGTGTGTGTGTGTGGTGCTACAGACTGCATTGAGTCACAGTGAGGCGTGTGTGTGTATGATGGTATAGGCAATTGATTGAGTCACAGTGAGGCATGTGTGTGTGTTCTCATATAGGCTGTGCATTGAATCACAGTGAGCCCTGTATCTGTGAGTGTGTGTTTGTGTGTGCTAGTATAGGGTGTGTATTGAGTCACACTGAGGTGTGTGTGTGTGCGTGTGTGTTGTTATAGCTTGTGCATTGAGTCAGAGTGCCATGTCAGTGTGTGCATTCTGGTATAGACTATGCACTGAATCAGAGTGAGGGGGGTGTGTGTCTGTGTGTTCTGGTATAGGCGGACCATTGGGTCACACTGAGGTGTGTGTGTGTGTTTGTGTGTGTGTGTGCTGATACAGCCTGTGCATTAATCGCAGCCAGTTGTGTGTGTATGTGCACCTACAGGTTGCACTTTGTGTCACAGTGTTTTGTGAGTGTGTGTGATATTATATGGTATACAATGAGTCAAAGGGAGGTGTGTGTGGGGGGGTTCATGTGTCTTATAGGCTATGCATTGAGTCACACTGAGCTGTGTGTTTGAATGTCTGTATGTGTTTGTGTGTGTGTAGAGGTATAGGCTGTGTATTGACTCACAGTGAGCATTGTGTGCTTCTGTGTGTGTTTATGTCTGCTAGCTTAGCCTGTGCACTGAGTCACAGGGAGCCTTGTGTGTGTGTGTGTGTGTTGGTAAAGACTGTGCATTGGGTCACAGTGAGCTGTCTTTGTCTTTGTGTGATTGCTGGTGTAGACTGTGCATTGATTCAAGTTGAGCTGTGAGTGTGTGTGTGGTGTTGGTATGGACGGTGCACTGAGTCACACTGAGCTGTGAGTGTGTGTGTACATGTTGGTATAATCTGAGCATTGAGTCACACTGAGGTGTGTGCTTCGTGTCTGTATGTAGTTGTATGGAATGTGCCTTGGGTCAGAATGAATTGTGTATGTGTACGTTTTTGTGTGTACTTGGTGGTGTAGAGTCTGTATTGAGTCACACTAAGCTGTGAGTGTGTGTGTGATAGGATGATAGGTATCCTATACCTGATAGGTATAGGATGTGCATTGAGTCACAAAGCCGTGTGTGTGTGTCTGTGCTGGGATAGGCTGTGCATTGTTTCACAGTGAGCCTTGTTTATGTGCTAGTACAGACCGTGCATTGATTCAGTAAACCATGTGTGTGCTTTTCTGTGTTTGTCTGCTGATATAGGCTGTGAACTGAGTCACAGTGGGCCATGTGTGTTTGTGTCTGATGGTATAGGTGATTCATTGAATCACAGTGAGCCATATATGAGTGCGTGTTTGTGTGTGTGTGTGTGTTGTGCTGTAGGGTGAGCATTGAGTCACAGTGTGCCGTGTGTGTGTTGTTGTGTGTGTGTGTAGTACAGTCTGAGCATTCAGTTACAGTGCGATGTGTTGCATGTGTTTCTGCTATTATGAAGTGTACATTGAGTCACAATGAGCCGTCTGTAATTGTGTGTGTGTGTGTGTGTGTGTGTTGGTAGAGGCTGTGAATTGAATCAGAATTAGGTGATTATGTGTGTGTGGTGGTATGAGCTTTGCATTGTGTCATGGAGGTATGTGTGTGTGTGTTGCTACAGACTTCATTGAGTCACAGTGAGCCTGGTGAGTGTCTCTGTGCTGATAGAGGCTGTGAATTGAGTCACAGTTTCTTATGTGTGTGTGATTGTGTGCTGGTATACACTGTGCATTGAGTCATAGTGAGCAGGTCTGTGTGTGTCTTTGTTTTTCTGCAGTAGTACGGGTGGAGCCTTTAATCAGTTATGTGTGTGTGTGTGTGTGTTCGTTTGGTCTTTACATTGAGTCACTAAGGTGTATATGTGTGTGTGTGGTGTTATAGACTGTGCATTGAGTCAGAGTGAGCCGTGAGTGTGTGTGTATGAGAGTGTGTGTGCTGGTGGGCTTTTGTTGATGCACTGGTGTGTGTGCATGTGTGTCTGTTGTGCTACAGACTGCATTGAGTCACAGTGAGACATGTTTGTGTGTGCTGGTATAGGCGATTGATTGAGTCACAGTGATCCATTTGTGTGCGCATGTTAGTATGCGTGTGTTGTTGTTTAGGCTGTGCATTGAGTCACACTGAGGTGTGTGTGTATCCTTGTGTGTGTTGGTATAGATTGTGCATAGAATAACAGTACCATATGTGTGTGTGTGTGCTGGTAAAATCTGAGCATTGAGTCACACTGTCGTGTGTGGTGTGTGTCTGTATGTACTTGTATGGACTGTACATTGAGTCACAGTGAGCATGTGTGTGTGTGTGTGTGTGTGCACTGGTATGCCTTGAACACTGAATCAGCTAGCTGTGTGTGTGTGCTCATATTGGCTTTGAGTTGAGTCACTGAGGACTATGTGTGTCTGTGTAGGAGGGGGGCTACAGACTATGCATTTAGTCACACTGACACGTTTGTGTACATGAGTGTGTCTTGTGGTATGTGATTTCATTGAGTCACTGGAGTTTGTGTGTGTGTGTGTGTGGTGTTACAGACTGCATTGAGTCACAGTGAGGCGTGTGTGTGTATGATGGCATAGGCAATTGATTGAGTCACAGTGAGGCATGTGTGTGTGTTCTCATATAGGCTGTGCATTGAATCACAGTGAGACATGTATCTGTGAGTGTGTGTTTGTGTGTGCTAGTATATGGTGTGTATTGAGTCACACTGAGGTGTGTGTGTGTGCGTATGTGTTGTTATAGATTGTGCATTGAGTCAGAGTGCCGTGTCAGTGTGTGCATGCTGGTATAGACTATGCACTGAATCAGGGTGAGGGGTGTGTGTGTCTGTGTGTTCTGGTATAGGCGGACAATTGAGTCACACTGAGGTGTGTGTGTGTGTCTGTGTGTGTGTGTGTGTGCTGGTACAGCCTGTGCATTAATCACAGTCAGTTGTGTGTGTATGTTCATCTACAAGTTGCACTTTGTGTCACAGTGTGTCTGTGTGTGATATTATACGGTATACACTGAGTCAAAGGGAGCTGTGTGTGGGGGGGGGTGCATGTGCTCTTATAGACTTTGCATTGAGTCACACTGAGCTGTGTGTTTGAAAGTCTGTCTGTGTGTGTGTGTGTGTAGAGGTATAGGCTGTGTACTGACTCACAGTGAGCATTGTGTGCTTCTGTGTGTGTGTATGTCTGCTAGCTTAGACTGTGCACAGAGTCCCAGGGAGCCGTGTGTGTCTGTGTGTGTGTGTGTGTTGGTAAAGACTGTGCATTGGGTCGCAGTGAGCTGTCTTTGTCTGTGTGTGTGACTGCTGGTGTAGGCTGTGCATTGATTCAAGTTGAGCTGTGAGGGTGTGTGTGGTGTTGATATGGACGGTGCACTGTGTCACACTGAGTTGCGTGTGTGTGCTGGTATAATCTGAGTGTTGAGTCACACTGAGGTGTGTGCTTCGTGTCTGAAGGTAGTTGTATGGAATGTGCCTTGGGTCACAATGAATTGTGTATGTGTACGTTTTTGTGTGTACTTGGTGGTGTAGAGTCTGTATTGAGTCACACTAAGTTGTGAGTGTGTGTGTGTGATGGTATAGGATGTGCATTGAGTCACAAAGCCGTGTGTGTGTGTCTGTGCTGGTATAGGCTGTGCATTGATTCACAGTGAGCCTTGTGTATGAGCTAGTACGGATTGTGCATTAGTCAGTGAACCACGTGTGTGCTTTTCTGTGTTTGTCTGGCTGTGAACTGAGTCACAGTGGGCCATGTGTGTTTGTGTCTGATGGTATAGGTGATTCATTGAGTCACAGTGAGCCATGTATGAGTGCGTGTTTGTGTGTGTGTGTGTTGTGCTATAGGGTGAGCATTGAGTCACAGTGTGCTGTGTGTGTGTTGTTGTCTGTGTGTGTAGTATAGTCTGAGCATTCAGTTACAGTGTGATGTGTTGCATGTGTTTCTGCTATTATGAAGTGTACATTGAGTCGCAATGAGCCCTCTGTAATTGTGTGTGTGTTTGTGTGTGTTGGTAGAGGCTGTGCATTGAATCAGAATTAGGTGTTTATGTGTGTGCGGTGGTATGAGCTTTGCATTGTGTCATGGAGGTGTGTGTGTGTGTCTGTGTGTGTCTGCTGCTACAGATTTCATTGAGTCACAGTGAGCCTGGTGAGTGTCTGTGTGCTGATAGAGGCTGTGAATTGAGTCACAGTTTCTTATATGTGTGTGATTGTGTGCTGGTATACACTGTGCATGGAGTCATAGTGAGCAGGTCTGTGTGTGTCTGTGTGTTTGTGCAGTAGTACAGAAGGAGCATTTAATCAGTTATGTGTGTGTGTGTATGTTCGTTTGGTCTTTGCATTGAGTCACTGTGGTGTACGTGTGTGTGTGTGTGGTGCGATAGATTGTGCATTGAGTCAGAATGAGCCGTGAGTGTGTGTGTATGAGAGTGTGTGTGCTGGTGGGATTTTGTTGCACTGGGGTGTGTGTGTGTGTGTACTGCTACAGACTGCATTGAGTCACAGTGAGACGTGTTTGTGTGTGCTGGTATAAGCGATTGATTCACAGTGATCCATTTGTGTGTGTGTGTTAGTATGCATGTGTTCTTGTTTGGGCTGTGCATTGAGTCACACTGCGATGTGTGTGTATGCTTGTGTGTTTTGGTATAGATTGTGCATAGAATCACAGTACCATATGTGTGTGTGTGTGCTGGTAAAATCTGAGCATTGAGTCACACTGTCCTGTGTGCTGTGTGTCTATGTACTTGAATGGACTGTGCATTGAGTCACAGTGAGCATGTGTGTGTGTTTGTGTGTGTGTGTGTGTGCTCATATTGGCTTTGAGTTGAGTCACTGAAGTGTATGTGTGTCTGTTTAGGTGGGGGGCTACAGACTGTGAATTGAGTCACACTGAGTTGTTTGTGTACATGAGTGAGTGTTGTGTATGGGTTTTCATTGAGTCACTGTGTTTTGTGTGTGTGTGTGTGTTTGTAGTGCTACGGACTGCATGGGGTCACAGTGAGCTGTGTGTGTGTGTGCTTGCTGGTGTAGGCTGTGCATTGATTCAAGGTTAGCTGTCAGTGTGTGTGGTGCTGGAATGGAATGTGCACTGAGACACAGTCATCTGTGTGTGTGTGCATACATGTGTGCTGGAATCAGCTGTGCACTGCATCACTGTGAGCCGTGTGTGTGTTTGTGTGTGTGTGCTGAAAAATCTGAGCATTGAATCACACTGAGGTCTGTGCTGTGTGTCTGTATGTAGTGGTATGGCCTGTGCAAGGAATCAGTGAGCTGTGTGTGTGTGTGTTTGTGTATTTGGTGGTGTAGAGTCTGTATTGAGTCTCATGAAGCTGTGTGTGTGTGTGTGTGTGTGTGTGTGATGGTATAGGATGTGCATTGGGTCACAGAACCATATATATGTGTCTGAGCTGGTATAGGCAGTGCATTGACTCACAGTGAGTGTTGTGTATGTGCTACTACAGACTGTGCATTGAGTCAGTGATCAATTTTGTGTGTTTGTGTGATTGTCTGCTCATATAGGCTGTGCACTGTGTCACAGTAACCCATGTGTGTTTGTGGGAGTGTGTTTTTGAGTGATGGTATAAGTGGTTCATTGTGTCACAGTGAGCCATGTATGAGTGCATGTTTGTGTGTGTGTGTGTGTTCTGGTAGAGGCTAAGCATTGTGTCACAGTGTGTCATGTGTGTGTGTGGTTGTGTGTGTGTTTAGTACAGTCTGCACATTGATTTACAGTGAGATGTTTTACATGTGTTTGTGCTTGTATGAGCTATACGTTGAGTCACAATGAGCCATGCGTGTGTGTGTGTGCTGGTAGAGGCTGAGCATTGAATCACAGTTAGGAGTTTGTTTGTGTGTACTGGTATGGGTTTTGCATTGAGTCACAGAGGTATGTGTGTGTTTGTGTGTGTCTATGTGTGTATGTCTGTGTTGCCACAGACTTCATTGTGTCAGAGTGAGCTTTATGAGTGTCTGTGTGCAGATACAGGCTGTGAATTGAGTCCCAGTGTGTTACGTGTGTGTGTGTGTGTGTGCTGGTATAGCCTGTGCATTGAGTCACAGTGAGCTGTGTGTGTGTGTGTTTGCTGGTGTAGGCTGTGCAGTGATTCAAGGTGACCTGTGATTGTGTGTGTTGAACAGGAACGGACTGTGCACTGAGTCACAGTGAGCCATGTGTGAGTGTGTGCATGTGTGTGAGCCAGTTTAGGATGTGCACTGAGTCACGGTGAGCTGTGTGTGTTTGTGTGTGTGTTCTGGTAAAATATGAGCATTGAGTCACACTGAGGGGTGTCCTGTGTGTCTGTATGTACTGGCATGGACTGTGAATGGAATCACAGTGAGTGCTGTGTGTGTGTATTTTGTTGTATAGAGTCTTTATTGAGTCACACTAAACTCTGTGTGTGTGTGTGTGTGTGTGTGATGGTATAGGTGGTTCATTGAGTCAGAGTGAGCCAAGTATGAGTGTGTGTGTGTGTGTTTTGGGGTAAAAGCTGAGCATTGCATCACAGGGTGTCATGTGTGTGTCTGTTGTTGTGTGTCTGTGTAATACAGTCTGAGCATTGAGTTACAGTGAGACGTGTTGCATGTGTTTGTGCTAGTATGAACTGTACATTGAGTCACAATGAGCCATGTGTGTTTGTGTGTGTGTGTGTGCTGCTGGAGGCTGATCATTGAATCACAGTTACGTGTTTGGGTGTGTGTGCTGGTATGGGCTTTTCATTGAGTCACGGACTTGTATGTGTGTGTGTGTGTGCATGTGTGTGTGTTGCTAAGATTTACTTCAGTCACAGTGAGCCTTGTGAGTGTATATGTGCTGATATAGGCTGTGAATTGAGTCACAGTGTGTTATGTGTGAGTGTGTCTGTGTGTGTGCTGGTAAAGACAGTGCATTGAGTCACAATAAGTTGTGTGTGTGTTAATATTCTCATATAGACTGTGCATTGAGTAACAGTGAGCAAGTGTGTGTGAGTTTGTGGGAGTGTATGAGCACTGGTATGGGTGGAGCATTGAATCAGTTAGGTGTGTGTGTGTCTGTGCTCCTATGGGCTATCTAATGAGCTACTGAGGTGTACATGTGTTTCTGTAGTTTTACCACAGACTGCATTTAATCACAGTGAGCAGGGTGTGTGTGTGTATGTGAGTGTGTGTGCTGGTAGGCTTTCATTGAGTCCCTGGTGTGTGTGTGTGTGTGTGGTGCTACAGACTGCATTGAGTCACAGTGAGGCGTGTGTGTGTATGATGGTATAGGCAATTGATTGAGTCACAGTGAGGCATGTGTGTGTGTTCTCATATAGGCTGTGCATTGAATCACAGTGAGCCCTGTATCTGTGAGTGTGTGTTTGTGTGTGCTAGTATAGGGTGTGTATTGAGTCACACTGAGGTGTGTGTGTGTGCGTGTGTGTTGTTATAGCTTGTGCATTGAGTCAGAGTGCCATGTCAGTGTGTGCATTCTGGTATAGACTATGCACTGAATCAGAGTGAGGGGGGTGTGTGTCTGTGTGTTCTGGTATAGGCAGACCATTGGGTCACACTTAGGTGTGTGTGTGTGTTTGTGTGTGTGTGTGCTGATACAGCCTGTGCATTAATCGCAGCCAGTTGTGTGTGTATGTGCACCTACAGGTTGCACTTTGTGTCACAGTGTTTTGTGAGTGTGTGTGATATTATATGGTATACAATGAGTCAAAGGGAGGTGTGTGTGGGGGGGTTCATGTGTCTTATAGGCTATGCATTGAGTCACACTGAGCTGTGTGTTTGAATGTCTGTATGTGTTTGTGTGTGTGTAGAGGTATAGGCTGTGTATTGACTCACAGTGAGCATTGTGTGCTTCTGTGTGTGTTTATGTCTGCTAGCTTAGCCTGTGCACTGAGTCACAGGGAGCCTTGTGTGTGTGTGTGTGTGTGTGTGTTGGTAAAGACTGTGCATTGGGTCACAGTGAGCTGTCTTTGTCTTTGTGTGATTGCTGGTGTAGACTGTGCATTGATTCAAGTTGAGCTGTGAGTGTGTGTGTGGTGTTGGTATGGACGGTGCACTGAGTCACACTGAGCTGTGAGTGTGTGTGTACATGCTGGTATAATCTGAGCGTTGAGTCACACTGAGGTGTGTGCTTCGTGTCTGTATGTAGTTGTATGGATTGTGCCTTGGGTCAGAATGAATTGTGTATGTGTACGTTTTTGTGTGTACTTGGTGGTGTAGAGTCTGTATTGAGTCACACTAAGCTGTGAGTGTGTGTGTGATAGGATGATAGGTATCCTATACCTGATAGGTATAGGATGTGCATTGAGTCACAAAGCCGTGTGTGTGTGTCTGTGCTGGGATAGGCTGTGCATTGATTCACAGTGAGCCTTGTTTATGTGCTAGTACAGACCGTGCATTGATTCAGTAAACCATGTGTGTGCTTTTCTGTGTTTGTCTGCTGATATAGGCTGTGAACTGAGTCACAGTGGGCCATGTGTGTTTGTGTCTGATGGTATAGGTGATTCATTGAATCACAGTGAGCCATATATGAGTGCGTGTTTGTGTGTGTGTGTGTGTTGTGCTGTAGGGTGAGCATTGAGTCACAGTGTGCCGTGTGTGTGTTGTTGTGTGTGTGTGTAATACAGTCTGAGCATTCAGTTACAGTGCGATGTGTTGCATGTGTTTCTGCTATTATGAAGTGTACATTGAGTCACAATGAGCCATCTGTAATTGTGTGTGTGTGTGTGTGTGTTGGTAGAGGCTGTGAATTGAATCAGAATTAGGTGATTATGTGTGTGTGGTGGTATGAGCTTTGCATTGTGTCATGGAGGTATGTGTGTGTGTGTTGCTACAGACTTCATTGAGTCACAGTGAGCCTGGTGAGTGTCTCTGTGCTGATAGAGGCTGTGAATTGAGTCACAGTTTCTTATGTGTGTGTGATTGTGTGCTGGTATACACTGTGCATTGAGTCATAGTGAGCAGGTCTGTGTGTGTCTTTGTTTTTCTGCAGTAGTACGGGTGGAGCCTTTAATCAGTTATGTGTGTGTGTGTGTGTTCGTTTGGTCTTTACATTGAGTCACTAAGGTGTATATGTGTGTGTGTGGTGTTATAGACTGTGCATTGAGTCAGAGTGAGTGTGTGTGTATGAGGGTTTGTGTGCTGGTGGGCTTTTGTTGATGCACTGGTGTGTGTGCATGTGTGTCTGTTGTGCTACAGACTGCATTGAGTCACAGTGAGACATGTTTGTGTGTGCTGGTATAGGCGATTGATTGAGTCACAGTGATCCATTTGTGTGTGCATGTTAGTATGCATGTGTTCTTGTTTAGGCTGTGCATTGAGTCACACTGAGGTGTGTGTGTATCCTTGTGTGTGTTGGTATAGATTGTGCATAGAATAACAGTACCATATGTGTGTGTGTGTGCTGGTAAAATCTGAGCATTGAGTCACACTGTCGTGTGTGGTGTGTGTCTGTATGTACTTGTATGGACTGTACATTGAGTCACAGTGAGCATGTGTGTGTGTGTGTGTGTGTGCACTGGTATGCCTTGAACACTGAATCAGCTAGGTGTGTGTGTGTGCTCATATTGGCTTTGAGTTGAGTCACTGAGGACTATGTGTGTCTGTGTAGGAGGGGGGCTACAGACTATGCATTTAGTCACACTGACACGTTTGTGTACATGAGTGTGTGTTTTGGTATGTGATTTCATTGAGTCACTGGAGTTTGTGTGTGTGTGTGTGTGGTGTTACAGACTGCATTGAGTCACAGTGAGGCGTGTGTGTGTATGATGGCATAGGCAATTGATTGAGTCACAGTGACGCATGTGTGTGTGTTCTCATATAGGCTGTGCATTGAATCACAGTGAGACATGTATCTGTGAGTGTGTGTTTGTGTGTGCTAGTATATGGTGTGTATTGAGTCACACTGAGGTGTGTGTGTGTGTGTATGTGTTGTTATAGATTGTGCATTGAGTCAGAGTGCCGTGTCAGTGTGTGCATGCTGGTATAGACTATGCACTGAATCAGGGTGAGGGGTGTGTGTGTCTGTGTGTTCTGGTATAGGCGGACCATTGAGTCACACTGAGGTGTGTGTGTGTGTCTGTGTGTGTGTGTGTGTGCTGGTACAGCCTGTGCATTAATCACAGTCAGTTGCGTGTGTATGTTCATCTACAAGTTGCACTTTGTGTCACAGTGTGTCTGTGTGTGATATTATACGGTATACACTGAGTCAAAGGGAGCTGTGTGTGTGGGGGGGTGCATGTGCTCTTATAGACTTTGCATTGAGTCACACTGAGCTGTTTGTTTGAAAGTCTGTCTGTGTGTGTGTGTGTGTAGAGGTATAGGCTGTGTACTGACTCACAGTGAGCATTGTGTGCTTCTGTGTGTGTGTATGTCTGCTAGCTTAGACTGTGCACAGAGTCCCAGGGAGCCGTGTGTGTCTGTGTGTGTGTGTGTGTTGGTAAAGACTGTGCATTGGGTCGCAGTGAGCTGTCTTTGTCTGTGTGTGTGACTGCTGGTGTAGGCTGTGCATTGATTCAAGTTGAGCTGTGAGGGTGTGTGTGGTGTTGATATGGACGGTGCACTGTGTCACACTGAGTTGCGTGTGCGTGCTGGTATAATCTGAGCGTTGAGTCACACTGAGGTTTGTGCTTCGTGTCTGAAGGTAGTTGTATGGAATGTGCCTTGGGTCACAAAGAATTGTGTATGTGTACGTTTTTGTGTGTACTTGGTGGTGTAGAGTCTGTATTGAGTCACACTAAGTTGTGAGTGTGTGTGTGTGATGGTATAGGATGTGCATTGAGTCACAAAGCCGTGTGTGTGTGTCTGTGCTGGTATAGGCTGTGCATTGATTCACAGTGAGCCTTGTGTATGAGCTAGTACGGATTGTGCATTAGTCAGTGAACCACGTGTGTGCTTTTCTGTGTTTGTCTGGCTGTGAACTGAGTCACAGTGGGCCATGTGTGTTTGTGTCTGATGGTATAGGTGATTCATTGAGTCACAGTGAGCCATGTATGAGTGCGTGTTTGTGTGTGTGTGTGTTGTGCTATAGGGTGAGCATTGAGTCACAGTGTGCTGTGTGTGTGTTGTTGTCTGTGTGTGTAGTATAGTCTGAGCATTCAGTTACAGTGTGATGTGTTGCATGTGTTTCTGCTATTATGAAGTGTACATTGAGTCGCAATGAGCCCTCTGTAATTGTGTGTGTGTTTGTGTGTGTTGGTAGAGGCTGTGCATTGAATCAGAATTAGGTGTTTATGTGTGTGCGGTGGTATGAGCTTTGCATTGTGTCATGGAGGTGTGTGTGTGTGTCTGTGTGTGTCTGCTGCTACAGATTTCATTGAGTCACAGTGAGCCTGGTGAGTGTCTGTGTGCTGATAGAGGCTGTGAATTGAGTCACAGTTTCTTATATGTGTGTGATTGTGTGCTGGTATACACTGTGCATGGAGTCATAGTGAGCAGGTCTGTGTGTGTCTGTGTGTTTGTGCAGTAGTACAGAAGGAGCATTTAATCAGTTATGTGTGTGTGTGTATGTTCGTTTGGTGTTTGCATTGAGTCACTGTGGTGTACGTGTGTGTGTGTGTGGTGCGATAGATTGTGCATTGAGTCAGAATGAGCCGTGAGTGTGTGTGTATGAGAGTGTGTGTGCTGGTGGGATTTTGTTGCACTGGGGTGTGTGTGTGTGTGTACTGCTACAGACTGCATTGAGTCACAGTGAGACGTGTTTGTGTGTGCTGGTATAAGCGATTGATTCACAGTGATCCATTTGTGTGTGTGTGTTAGTATGCGTGTGTTCTTGTTTGGGCTGTGCATTGAGTCACACTGCGATGTGTGTGTATGCTTGTGTGTTTTGGTATAGATTGTGCATAGAATCACAGTACCATATGTGTGTGTGTGTGCTGGTAAAATCTGAGCATTGAGTCACACTGTCCTGTGTGCTGTGTGTCTATGTACTTGAATGGACTGTGCATTGAGTCACAGTGAGCATGTGTGTGTGTTTGTGTGTGTGTGTGTGCTCATATTGGCTTTGAGTTGAGTCACTGAAGTGTATGTGTGTCTGTTTAGGTGGGGGGCTACAGACTGTGAATTGAGTCACACTGAGTTGTTTGTGTACATGAGTGAGTGTTGTGTATGGGTTTTCATTGAGTCACTGTGTTTTGTGTGTGTGTGTGTGTTTGTAGTGCTACGGACTGCATGGGGTCACAGTGAGCTGTGTGTGTGTGTGCTTGCTGGTGTAGGCTGTGCATTGATTCAAGGTTAGCTGTCAGTGTGTGTGGTGCTGGAATGGAATGTGCACTGAGACACAGTCATCTGTGTGTGTGTGCATACATGTGTGCTGGAATCAGCTGTGCACTGCATCACTGTGAGCCGTGTGTGTGTTTGTGTGTGTGTGCTGAAAAATCTGAGCATTGAATCACACTGAGGTCTGTGCTGTGTGTCTGTATGTAGTGGTATGGCCTGTGCAAGGAATCAGTGAGCTCTGTGTGTGTGTGTTTGTGTATTTGGTGGTGTAGAGTCTGTATTGAGTCTCATGAAGCTGTGTGTGTGTGTGTGTGTGTGTGATGGTATAGGATGTGCATTGGGTCACAGAACCATATATATGTGTCTGAGCTGGTATAGGCAGTGCATTGACTCACAGTGAGTGTTGTGTATGTGCTACTACAGACTGTGCATTGAGTCAGTGATCAATTTTGTGTGTTTGTGTGATTGTCTGCTCATATAGGCTGTGCACTGTGTCACAGTAACCCATGTGTGTTTGTGGGAGTGTGTTTTTGAGTGATGGTATAAGTGGTTCATTGTGTCACAGTGAGCCATGTATGAGTGCATGTTTGTGTGTGTGTGTGTGTTCTGGTAGAGGCTAAGCATTGTGTCACAGTGTGTCATGTGTGTGTGTGGTTGTGTGTGTGTTTAGTACAGTCTGCACATTGATTTACAGTGAGATGTTTTACATGTGTTTGTGCTTGTATGAGCTATACGTTGAGTCACAATGAGCCATGCGTGTGTGTGTGTGCTGGTAGAGGCTGAGCATTGAATCACAGTTAGGAGTTTGTTTGTGTGTACTGGTATGGGTTTTGCATTGAGTCACAGAGGTATGTGTGTGTTTGTGTGTGTCTATGTGTGTATGTCTGTGTTGCCACAGACTTCATTGTGTCAGAGTGAGCTTTATGAGTGTCTGTGTGCAGATACAGGCTGTGAATTGAGTCCCAGTGTGTTACGTGTGTGTGTGTGTGTGTGCTGGTATAGCCTGTGCATTGAGTCACAGTGAGCTGTGTGTGTGTGTGTTTGCTGGTGTAGGCTGTGCAGTGATTCAAGGTGACCTGTGATTGTGTGTGTTGAACAGGAACGGACTGTGCACTGAGTCACAGTGAGCCATGTGTGAGTGTGTGCATGTGTGTGAGCCAGTTTAGGATGTGCACTGAGTCACGGTAAGCTGTGTGTGTTTGTGTGTGTGTTCTGGTAAAATATGAGCATTGAGTCACACTGAGGGGTGTCCTGTGTGTCTGTATGTACTGGCATGGACTGTGAATGGAATCACAGTGAGTGCTGTGTGTGTGTATTTTGTTGTATAGAGTCTTTATTGAGTCACACTAAACTCTGTGTGTGTGTGTGTGTGTGTGTGTGATGGTATAGGTGGTTCATTGAGTCAGAGTGAGCCAAGTATGAGTGTGTGTGTGTGTGTTTTGGGGTAAAAGCTGAGCATTGCATCACAGGGTGTCATGTGTGTGTCTGTTGTTGTGTGTCTGTGTAATACAGTCTGAGCATTGAGTTACAGTGAGACGTGTTGCATGTGTTTGTGCTAGTATGAACTGTACATTGAGTCACAATGAGCCATGTGTGTTTGTGTGTGTGTGTGTGCTGCTGGAGGCTGATCATTGAATCACAGTTACGTGTTTGGGTGTGTGTGCTGGTATGGGCTTTTCATTGAGTCACGGACTTGTATGTGTGTGTGTGTGTGCATGTGTGTGTGTTGCTAAGATTTACTTCAGTCACAGTGAGCCTTGTGAGTGTATATGTGCTGATATAGGCTGTGAATTGAGTCACAGTGTGTTATGTGTGAGTGTGTCTGTGTGTGTGCTGGTAAAGACAGTGCATTGAGTCACAATAAGTTGTGTGTGTGTTAATATTCTCATATAGACTGTGCATTGAGTAACAGTGAGCAAGTGTGTGTGAGTTTGTGGGAGTGTATGAGCACTGGTATGGGTGGAGCATTGAATCAGTTAGGTGTGTGTGTGTCTGTGCTCCTATGGGCTATCTAATGAGCTACTGAGGTGTCATGTGTTTCTGTAGTTTTACCACAGACTGCATTTAATCACAGTGAGCAGGGTGTGTGTGTGTATGTGAGTGTGTGTGCTGGTAGGCTTTCATTGAGTCCCTGGTGTGTGTGTGTGTGTGGTGCTACAGACTGCATTGAGTCACAGTGAGGCGTGTGTGTGTATGATGGTATAGGCAATTGATTGAGTCACAGTGAGGCATGTGTGTGTGTTCTCATATAGGCTGTGCATTGAATCACAGTGAGCCCTGTATCTGTGAGTGTGTGTTTGTGTGTGCTAGTATAGGGTGTGTATTGAGTCACACTGAGGTGTGTGTGTGTGCGTGTGTGTTGTTATAGCTTGTGCATTGAGTCAGAGTGCCATGTCAGTGTGTGCATTCTGGTATAGACTATGCACTGAATCAGAGTGAGGGGGGTGTGTGTCTGTGTGTTCTGGTATAGGCAGACCATTGGGTCACACTTAGGTGTGTGTGTGTGTTTGTGTGTGTGTGTGCTGATACAGCCTGTGCATTAATCACAGCCAGTTGTGTGTGTATGTGCACCTACAGGTTGCACTTTGTGTCACAGTGTTTTGTGAGTGTGTGTGATATTATATGGTATACAATGAGTCAAAGGGAGGTGTGTGTGGGGGGGTTCATGTGTCTTATAGGCTATGCATTGAGTCACACTGAGCTGTGTGTTTGAATGTCTGTATGTGTTTGTGTGTGTGTAGAGGTATAGGCTGTGTATTGACTCACAGTGAGCATTGTGTGCTTCTGTGTGTGTTTAAGTCTGCTAGCTTAGCCTGTGCACTGAGTCACAGGGAGCCTTGTGTGTGTGTGTGTGTGTGTGTTGGTAAAGACTGTGCATTGGGTCACAGTGAGCTGTCTTTGTCTTTGTGTGATTGCTGGTGTAGACTGTGCATTGATTCAAGTTGAGCTGTGAGTGTGTGTGTGGTGTTGGTATGGACGGTGCACTGAGTCACACTGAGCTGTGAGTGTGTGTGTACATGCTGGTATAATCTGAGCGTTGAGTCACACTGAGGTGTGTGCTTCGTGTCTGTATGTAGTTGTATGGATTGTGCCTTGGGTCAGAATGAATTGTGTATGTGTACGTTTTTGTGTGTACTTGGTGGTGTAGAGTCTGTATTGAGTCACACTAAGCTGTGAGTGTGTGTGTGATAGGATGATAGGTATCCTATACCTGATAGGTATAGGATGTGCATTGAGTCACAAAGCCGTGTGTGTGTGTCTGTGCTGGGATAGGCTGTGCATTGATTCACAGTGAGCCTTGTTTATGTGCTAGTACAGACCGTGCATTGATTCAGTAAACCATGTGTGTGCTTTTCTGTGTTTGTCTGCTGATATAGGCTGTGAACTGAGTCACAGTGGGCCATGTGTGTTTGTGTCTGATGGTATAGGTGATTCATTGAATCACAGTGAGCCATATATGAGTGCGTGTTTGTGTGTGTGTGTGTGTTGTGCTGTAGGGTGAGCATTGAGTCACAGTGTGCCGTGTGTGTGTTGTTGTGTGTGTGTGTAATACAGTCTGAGCATTCAGTTACAGTGCGATGTGTTGCATGTGTTTCTGCTATTATGAAGTGTACATTGAGTCACAATGAGCCATCTGTAATTGTGTGTGTGTGTGTGTGTGTGTTGGTAGAGGCTGTGAATTGAATCAGAATTAGGTGATTATGTGTGTGTGGTGGTATGAGCTTTGCATTGTGTCATGGAGGTATGTGTGTGTGTGTTGCTACAGACTTCATTGAGTCACAGTGAGCCTGGTGAGTGTCTCTGTGCTGATAGAGGCTGTGAATTGAGTCACAGTTTCTTATGTGTGTGTGATTGTGTGCTGGTATACACTGTGCATTGAGTCATAGTGAGCAGGTCTGTGTGTGTCTTTGTTTTTCTGCAGTAGTACGGGTGGAGCCTTTAATCAGTTATATGTGTGTGTGTGTGTTCGTTTGGTCTTTACATTGAGTCACTAAGGTGTATATGTGTGTGTGTGGTGTTATAGACTGTGCATTGAGTCAGAGTGAGTGTGTGTGTATGAGGGTTTGTGTGCTGGTGGGCTTTTGTTGATGCACTGGTGTGTGTGCATGTGTGTCTGTTGTGCTACAGACTGCATTGAGTCACAGTGAGACATGTTTGTGTGTGCTGGTATAGGCGATTGATTGAGTCACAGTGATCCATTTGTGTGTGCATGTTAGTATGCATGTGTTCTTGTTTAGGCTGTGCATTGAGTCACACTGAGGTGTGTGTGTATCCTTGTGTGTGTTGGTATAGATTGTGCATAGAATAACAGTACCATATGTGTGTGTGTGTGCTGGTAAAATCTGAGCATTGAGTCACACTGTCGTGTGTGGTGTGTGTCTGTATGTACTTGTATGGACTGTACATTGAGTCACAGTGAGCATGTGTGTGTGTGTGTGTGTGTGCACTGGTATGCCTTGAACACTGAATCAGCTAGGTGTGTGTGTGTGCTCATATTGGCTTTGAGTTGAGTCACTGAGGACTATGTGTGTCTGTGTAGGAGGGGGGCTACAGACTATGCATTTAGTCACACTGACACGTTTGTGTACATGAGTGTGTGTTTTGGTATGTGATTTCATTGAGTCACTGGAGTTTGTGTGTGTGTGTGTGTGGTGTTACAGACTGCATTGAGTCACAGTGAGGCGTGTGTGTGTATGATGGCATAGGCAATTGATTGAGTCACAGTGACGCATGTGTGTGTGTTCTCATATAGGCTGTGCATTGAATCACAGTGAGACATGTATCTGTGAGTGTGTGTTTGTGTGTGCTAGTATATGGTGTGTATTGAGTCACACTGAGGTGTGTGTGTGTGTGTATGTGTTGTTATAGATTGTGCATTGAGTCAGAGTGCCGTGTCAGTGTGTGCATGCTGGTATAGACTATGCACTGAATCAGGGTGAGGGGTGTGTGTGTCTGTGTGTTCTGGTATAGGCGGACCATTGAGTCACACTGAGGTGTGTGTGTGTGTCTGTGTGTGTGTGTGTGTGCTGGTACAGCCTGTGCATTAATCACAGTCAGTTGCGTGTGTATGTTCATCTACAAGTTGCACTTTGTGTCACAGTGTGTCTGTGTGTGATATTATACGGTATACACTGAGTCAAAGGGAGCTGTGTGTGTGGGGGGGTGCATGTGCTCTTATAGACTTTGCATTGAGTCACACTGAGCTGTTTGTTTGAAAGTCTGTCTGTG
The DNA here is from genome assembly GCF_039906515.1 of Pseudorca crassidens. NCBI lineage: Eukaryota > Metazoa > Chordata > Mammalia > Artiodactyla > Delphinidae > Pseudorca > Pseudorca crassidens. The sequence continues at coordinate 9,075,267 of NC_090318.1, forward strand.
TGTGTGTGTGTGTAGAGGTATAGGCTGTGTACTGACTCACAGTGAGCATTGTGTGCTTCTGTGTGTGTGTATGTCTGCTAGCTTAGACTGTGCACAGAGTCCCAGGGAGCCGTGTGTGTCTGTGTGTGTGTGTGTGTTGGTAAAGACTGTGCATTGGGTCGCAGTGAGCTGTCTTTGTCTGTGTGTGTGACTGCTGGTGTAGGCTGTGCATTGATTCAAGTTGAGCTGTGAGGGTGTGTGTGGTGTTGATATGGACGGTGCACTGTGTCACACTGAGTTGCGTGTGCATGCTGGTATAATCTGAGCGTTGAGTCACACTGAGGTTTGTGCTTCGTGTCTGAAGGTAGTTGTATGGAATGTGCCTTGGGTCACAATGAATTGTGTATGTGTACGTTTTTGTGTGTACTTGGTGGTGTAGAGTCTGTATTGAGTCACACTAAGTTGTGAGTGTGTGTGTGTGATGGTATAGGATGTGCATTGAGTCACAAAGCCGTGTGTGTGTGTCTGTGCTGGTATAGGCTGTGCATTGATTCACAGTGAGCCTTGTGTATGAGCTAGTACGGATTGTGCATTAGTCAGTGAACCACGTGTGTGCTTTTCTGTGTTTGTCTGGCTGTGAACTGAGTCACAGTGGGCCATGTGTGTTTGTGTCTGATGGTATAGGTGATTCATTGAGTCACAGTGAGCCATGTATGAGTGCGTGTTTGTGTGTGTGTGTGTTGTGCTATAGGGTGAGCATTGAGTCACAGTGTGCTGTGTGTGTGTTGTTGTCTGTGTGTGTAGTATAGTCTGAGCATTCAGTTACAGTGTGATGTGTTGCATGTGTTTCTGCTATTATGAAGTGTACATTGAGTCGCAATGAGCCCTCTGTAATTGTGTGTGTGTTTGTGTGTGTTGGTAGAGGCTGTGCATTGAATCAGAATTAGGTGTTTATGTGTGTGCGGTGGTATGAGCTTTGCATTGTGTCATGGAGGTGTGTGTGTGTGTCTGTGTGTGTCTGCTGCTACAGATTTCATTGAGTCACAGTGAGCCTGGTGAGTGTCTGTGTGCTGATAGAGGCTGTGAATTGAGTCACAGTTTCTTATATGTGTGTGATTGTGTGCTGGTATACACTGTGCATGGAGTCATAGTGAGCAGGTCTGTGTGTGTCTGTGTGTTTGTGCAGTAGTACAGAAGGAGCATTTAATCAGTTATGTGTGTGTGTGTGTGTTCGTTTGGTCTTTGCATTGAGTCACTGTGGTGTACGTGTGTGTGTGTGTGGTGCGATAGATTGTGCATTGAGTCAGAATGAGCCGTGAGTGTGTGTGTATGAGAGTGTGTGTGCTGGTGGGATTTTGTTGCACTGGGGTGTGTGTGTGTGTGTACTGCTACAGACTGCATTGAGTCACAGTGAGACGTGTTTGTGTGTGCTGGTATAAGCGATTGATTCACAGTGATCCATTTGTGTGTGTGTGTTAGTATGCGTGTGTTCTTGTTTGGGCTGTGCATTGAGTCACACTGCGATGTGTGTGTATGCTTGTGTGTTTTGGTATAGATTGTGCATAGAATCACAGTACCATATGTGTGTGTGTGTGCTGGTAAAATCTGAGCATTGAGTCACACTGTCCTGTGTGCTGTGTGTCTATGTACTTGAATGGACTGTGCATTGAGTCACAGTGAGCATGTGTGTGTGTTTGTGTGTGTGTGTGTGTGTGCTCATATTGGCTTTGAGTTGAGTCACTGAAGTGTATGTGTGTCTGTTTAGGTGGGGGGCTACAGACTGTGAATTGAGTCACACTGAGTTGTTTGTGTACATGAGTGAGTGTTGTGTATGGGTTTTCATTGAGTCACTGTGTTTTGTGTGTGTGTGTGTTTGTAGTGCTACGGACTGCATGGGGTCACAGTGAGCTGTGTGTGTGTGTGCTTGCTGGTGTAGGCTGTGCATTGATTCAAGGTTAGCTGTCAGTGTGTGTGGTGCTGGAATGGAATGTGCACTGAGACACAGTCATCTGTGTGTGTGTGCATACATGTGTGCTGGAATCAGCTGTGCACTGCATCACTGTGAGCCGTGTGTGTGTTTGTGTGTGTGTGCTGAAAAATCTGAGCATTGAATCACACTGAGGTCTGTGCTGTGTGTCTGTATGTAGTGGTATGGCCTGTGCAAGGAATCAGTGAGCTGTGTGTGTGTGTGTTTGTGTATTTGGTGGTGTAGAGTCTGTATTGAGTCTCATGAAGCTGTGTGTGTGTGTGTGTGTGTGTGTGATGGTATAGGATGTGCATTGGGTCACAGAACCATATATATGTGTCTGAGCTGGTATAGGCAGTGCATTGACTCACAGTGAGTGTTGTGTATGTGCTACTACAGACTGTGCATTGAGTCAGTGATCAATTTTGTGTGTTTGTGTGATTGTCTGCTCATATAGGCTGTGCACTGTGTCACAGTAACCCATGTGTGTTTGTGGGAGTGTGTTTTTGAGTGATGGTATAAGTGGTTCATTGTGTCACAGTGAGCCATGTATGAGTGCATGTTTGTGTGTGTGTGTGTGTTCTGGTAGAGGCTAAGCATTGTGTCACAGTGTGTCATGTGTGTGTGTGGTTGTGTGTGTGTTTAGTACAGTCTGCACATTGATTTACAGTGAGATGTTTTACATGTGTTTGTGCTTGTATGAGCTATACGTTGAGTCAAAATGAGCCATGCGTGTGTGTGTGTGCTGGTAGAGGCTGAGCATTGAATCACAGTTAGGAGTTTGTTTGTGTGTACTGGTATGGGTTTTGCATTGAGTCACAGAGGTATGTGTGTGTTTGTGTGTGTCTATGTGTCTATGTCTGTGTTGCCACAGACTTCATTGTGTCACAGTGAGCTTTATGAGAGTCTGTGTGCAGATACAGGCTGTGAATTGAGTCCCAGTGTGTTACGTGTGTGTGTGTGTGTGTGTGCTGGTATAGCCTGTGCATTGAGTCACAGTGAGCTGTGTGTGTGTGTGTTTGCTGGTGTAGGCTGTGCAGTGATTCAAGGTGACCTGTGATTGTGTGTGTTGAACAGGAACGGACTGTGCACTGAGTCACAGTGAGCCATGTGTGAGTGTGTGCATGTGTGTGAGCCAGTTTAGGATGTGCACTGAGTCACGGTGAGCTGTGTGTGTTTGTGTGTGTGTTCTGGTAAAATATGAGCATTGAGTCACACTGAGGGGTGTCCTGTGTGTCTGTATGTACTGGCATGGACTGTGAATGGAATCACAGTGAGTGCTGTGTGTGTGTATTTTGTTGTATAGAGTCTTTATTGAGTCACACTAAACTCTGTGTGTGTGTGTGTGTGTGTGTGATGGTATAGGTGGTTCATTGAGTCAGAGTGAGCCAAGTATGAGTGTGTGTGTGTGTGTTTTGGGGTAAAAGCTGAGCATTGCATCACAGGGTGTCATGTGTGTGTCTGTTGTTGTGTGTCTGTGTAATACAGTCTGAGCATTGAGTTACAGTGAGATGTGTTGCATGTGTTTGTGCTAGTATGAACTGTACATTGAGTCACAACGAGCCATGTGTGTTTGTGTGTGTGTGTGTGCTGCTGGAGGCTGATCATTGAATCACAGTTACGTGTTTGGGTGTGTGTGCTGGTATAGGCTTTTCATTGAGTCACGGACTTGTATGTGTGTGTGTGTGCATGTGTGTGTGTTGCTAAGATTTAATTCAGTCACAGTGAGCCTTGTGAGTGTATATGTGCTGATATAGGCTGTGAATTGAGTCACAGTGTGTTATGTGTGAGTGTGTCTGTGTGTGTGCTGGTAAAGACAGTGCATTGAGTCACAATAAGTTGTGTGTGTGTTAATATTCTCATATAGACTGTGCATTGAGTAACAGTGAGCAAGTGTGTGTGAGTTTGTGGGAGTGTATGAGCACTGGTATGGGTGGAGCATTGAATCAGTTAGGTGTGTGTGTGTCTGTGCTCCTATGGGCTATCTAATGAGCTACTGAGGTGTACATGTGTTTCTGTAGTTTTACCACAGACTGCATTTAATCACAGTGAGCAGGGTGTGTGTGTGTATGTGAGTGTGTGTGCTGGTAGGCTTTCATTGAGTCCCTGGTGTGTGTGTGTGTGTGTGTGGTGCTACAGACTGCATTGAGTCACAGTGAGGCGTGTGTGTGTATGATGGTATAGGCAATTGATTGAGTCACAGTGAGGCATGTGTGTGTGTTCTCATATAGGCTGTGCATTGAATCACAGTGAGCCCTGTATCTGTGAGTGTGTGTTTGTGTGTGCTAGTATAGGGTGTGTATTGAGTCACACTGAGGTGTGTGTGTGTGCGTGTGTGTTGTTATAGCTTGTGCATTGAGTCAGAGTGCCATGTCAGTGTGTGCATTCTGGTATAGACTATGCACTGAATCAGAGTGAGGGGGGTGTGTGTCTGTGTGTTCTGGTATAGGCAGACCATTGGGTCACACTTAGGTGTGTGTGTGTGTTTGTGTGTGTGTGTGCTGATACAGCCTGTGCATTAATCGCAGCCAGTTGTGTGTGTATGTGCACCTACAGGTTGCACTTTGTGTCACAGTGTTTTGTGAGTGTGTGTGATATTATATGGTATACAATGAGTCAAAGGGAGGTGTGTGTGGGGGGGTTCATGTGTCTTATAGGCTATGCATTGAGTCACACTGAGCTGTGTGTTTGAATGTCTGTATGTGTTTGTGTGTGTGTAGAGGTATAGGCTGTGTATTGACTCACAGTGAGCATTGTGTGCTTCTGTGTGTGTTTATGTCTGCTAGCTTAGCCTGTGCACTGAGTCACAGGGAGCCTTGTGTGTGTGTGTGTGTGTGTGTGTTGGTAAAGACTGTGCATTGGGTCACAGTGAGCTGTCTTTGTCTTTGTGTGATTGCTGGTGTAGACTGTGCATTGATTCAAGTTGAGCTGTGAGTGTGTGTGTGGTGTTGGTATGGACGGTGCACTGAGTCACACTGAGCTGTGAGTGTGTGTGTACATGCTGGTATAATCTGAGCGTTGAGTCACACTGAGGTGTGTGCTTTGTGTCTGTATGTAGTTGTATGGAATGTGCCTTGGGTCAGAATGAATTGTGTATGTGTACGTTTTTGTGTGTACTTGGTGGTGTAGAGTCTGTATTGAGTCACACTAAGCTGTGAGTGTGTGTGTGATAGGATGATAGGTATCCTATACCTGATAGGTATAGGATGTGCATTGAGTCACAAAGCCGTGTGTGTGTGTCTGTGCTGGGATAGGCTGTGCATTGATTCACAGTGAGCCTTGTTTATGTGCTAGTACAGACCGTGCATTGATTCAGTAAACCATGTGTGTGCTTTTCTGTGTTTGTCTGCTGATATAGGCTGTGAACTGAGTCACAGTGGGCCATGTGTGTTTGTGTCTGATGGTATAGGTGATTCATTGAATCACAGTGAGCCATATATGAGTGCGTGTTTGTGTGTGTGTGTGTGTTGTGCTGTAGGGTGAGCATTGAGTCACAGTGTGCCGTGTGTGTGTTGTTGTGTGTGTGTGTAATACAGTCTGAGCATTCAGTTACAGTGCGATGTGTTGCATGTGTTTCTGCTATTATGAAGTGTACATTGAGTCACAATGAGCCCTCTGTAATTGTGTGTGTGTGTGTGTGTGTGTTGGTAGAGGCTGTGAATTGAATCAGAATTAGGTGATTATGTGTGTGTGGTGGTATGAGCTTTGCATTGTGTCATGGAGGTATGTGTGTGTGTGTTGCTACAGACTTCATTGAGTCACAGTGAGCCTGGTGAGTGTCTCTGTGCTGATAGAGGCTGTGAATTGAGTCACAGTTTCTTATGTGTGTGTGATTGTGTGCTGGTATACACTGTGCATTGAGTCATAGTGAGCAGGTCTGTGTGTGTCTTTGTTTTTCTGCAGTAGTACGGGTGGAGCCTTTAATCAGTTATGTGTGTGTGTGTGTGTGTTCGTTTGGTCTTTACATTGAGTCACTAAGGTGTATATGTGTGTGTGTGGTGTTATAGACTGTGCATTGAGTCAGAGTGAGTGTGTGTGTATGAGGGTTTGTGTGCTGGTGGGCTTTTGTTGATGCACTGGTGTGTGTGCATGTGTGTCTGTTGTGCTACAGACTGCATTGAGTCACAGTGAGACATGTTTGTGTGTGCTGGTATAGGCGATTGATTGAGTCACAGTGATCCATTTGTGTGTGCATGTTAGTATGCGTGTGTTCTTGTTTAGGCTGTGCATTGAGTCACACTGAGGTGTGTGTGTATCCTTGTGTGTGTTGGTATAGATTGTGCATAGAATCACAGTACCATATGTGTGTGTGTGTGCTGGTAAAATCTGAGCATTGAGTCACACTGTCGTGTGTGGTGTGTGTCTGTATGTACTTGTATGGACTGTACATTGAGTCACAGTGAGCATGTGTGTGTGTGTGTGTGTGCACTGGTATGCCTTGAACACTGAATCAGCTAGGTGTGTGTGTGTGCTCATATTGGCTTTGAGTTGAGTCACTGAGGACTATGTGTGTCTGTGTAGGAGGGGGGCTACAGACTATGCATTTAGTCACACTGACACGTTTGTGTACGTGAGTGTGTCTTGTGGTATGTGATTTCATTGAGTCACTGGAGTTTGTGTGTGTGTGTGTGTGGTGTTACAGACTGCATTGAGTCACAGTGAGGCGTGTGTGTGTATGATGGCATAGGCAATTGATTGAGTCACAGTGAGGCATGTGTGTGTGTTCTCATATAGGCTGTGCATTGAATCACAGTGAGACATGTATCTGTGAGTGTGTGTTTGTGTGTGCTAGTATATGGTGTGTATTGAGTCACACTGAGGTGTGTGTGTGTGTGTATGTGTTGTTATAGATTGTGCATTGAGTCAGAGTGCCGTGTCAGTGTGTGCATGCTGGTATAGACTATGCACTGAATCAGGGTGAGGGGTGTGTGTGTCTGTGTTCTGGTATAGGCGGACCATTGAGTCACACTGAGGTGTGTGTGTGTGTCTGTGTGTGTGTGTGTGTGCTGGTACAGCCTGTGCATTAATCACAGTCAGTTGTGTGTGTATGTTCATCTACAAGTTGCACTTTGTGTCACAGTGTGTCTGTGTGTGATATTATACGGTATACACTGAGTCAAAGGGAGCTGTGTGTGTGGGGGGTGCATGTGCTCTTATAGACTTTGCATTGAGTCACACTGAGCTGTTTGTTTGAAAGTCTGTCTGTGTGTGTGTGTGTGTGTAGAGGTATAGGCTGTGTACTGACTCACAGTGAGCATTGTGTGCTTCTGTGTGTGTGTATGTCTGCTAGCTTAGACTGTGCACAGAGTCCCAGGGAGCCGTGTGTGTCTGTGTGTGTGTGTGTGTTGGTAAAGACTGTGCATTGGGTCGCAGTGAGCTGTCTTTGTCTGTGTGTGTGACTGCTGGTGTAGGCTGTGCATTGATTCAAGTTGAGCTGTGAGGGTGTGTGTGGTGTTGATATGGACGGTGCACTGTGTCACACTGAGTTGCGTGTGCGTGCTGGTATAATCTGAGCGTTGAGTCACACTGAGGTTTGTGCTTCGTGTCTGAAGGTAGTTGTATGGAATGTGCCTTGGGTCACAAAGAATTGTGTATGTGTACGTTTTTGTGTGTACTTGGTGGTGTAGAGTCTGTATTGAGTCACACTAAGTTGTGAGTGTGTGTGTGTGATGGTATAGGATGTGCATTGAGTCACAAAGCCGTGTGTGTGTGTCTGTGCTGGTATAGGCTGTGCATTGATTCACAGTGAGCCTTGTGTATGAGCTAGTACGGATTGTGCATTAGTCAGTGAACCACGTGTGTGCTTTTCTGTGTTTGTCTGGCTGTGAACTGAGTCACAGTGGGCCATGTGTGTTTGTGTCTGATGGTATAGGTGATTCATTGAGTCACAGTGAGCCATGTATGAGTGCGTGTTTGTGTGTGTGTGTGTTGTGCTATAGGGTGAGCATTGAGTCACAGTGTGCTGTGTGTGTGTTGTTGTCTGTGTGTGTAGTATAGTCTGAGCATTCAGTTACAGTGTGATGTGTTGCATGTGTTTCTGCTATTATGAAGTGTACATTGAGTCGCAATGAGCCCTCTGTAATTGTGTGTGTGTTTGTGTGTGTTGGTAGAGCCTGTGCATTGAATCAGAATTAGGTGTTTATGTGTGTGCGGTGGTATGAGCTTTGCATTGTGTCATGGAGGTGTGTGTGTGTGTGTCTGTGTGTGTCTGCTGCTACAGATTTCATTGAGTCACAGTGAGCCTGGTGAGTGTCTGTGTGCTGATAGAGGCTGTGAATTGAGTCACAGTTTCTTATATGTGTGTGATTGTGTGCTGGTATACACTGTGCATGGAGTCATAGTGAGCAGGTCTGTGTGTGTCTGTGTGTTTGTGCAGTAGTACAGAAGGAGCATTTAATCAGTTATGTGTGTGTGTGTTCGTTTGGTCTTTGCATTGAGTCACTGTGGTGTACGTGTGTGTGTGTGTGGTGCGATAGATTGTGCATTGAGTCAGAATGAGCCGTGAGTGTGTGTGTATGAGAGTGTGTGTGCTGGTGGGATTTTGTTGCACTGGGGTGTGTGTGTGTGTGTACTGCTACAGACTGCATTGAGTCACAGTGAGACGTGTTTGTGTGTGCTGGTATAGGCGATTGATTCACAGTGATCCATTTTTGTGTGTGTGTTAGTATGTGTGTGTTCTTGTTTGGGCTGTGCATTGAGTCACACTGCGATGTGTGTGTATGCTTGTGTGTTTTGGTATAGATTGTGCATAGAATCACAGTACCATATGTGTGTGTGTGTGCTGGTAAAATCTGAGCATTGAGTCACACTGTCCTGTGTGCTGTGTGTCTATGTACTTGAATGGACTGTGCATTGAGTCACAGTGAGCATGTGTGTGTGTTTGTGTGTGTGTGTGCTCATATTGGCTTTGAGTTGAGTCACTGAAGTGTATGTGTGTCTGTTTAGGTGGGGGGCTACAGACTGTGAATTGAGTCACACTGAGTTGTTTGTGTACATGAGTGAGTGTTGTGTATGGGTTTTCATTGAGTCACTGTGTTTTGTGTGTGTGTGTGTGTTTGTAGTGCTACGGACTGCATGGGGTCACAGTGAGCTGTGTGTGTGTGTGCTTGCTGGTGTAGGCTGTGCATTGATTCAAGGTTAGCTGTCAGTGTGTGTGGTGCTGGAATGGAATGTGCACTGAGACACAGTCATCTGTGTGTGTGTGCATACATGTGTGCTGGAATCAGCTGTGCACTGCATCACTGTGAGCCGTGTGTGTGTTTGTGTGTGTGTGCTGGAAAATCTGAGCATTGAGTCACACTGAGGTCTGTGCTGTGTGTCTGTATGTAGTGGTATGGCCTGTGCAAGGAATCAGTGAGCTGTGTGTGTGTGTGTTTGTGTATTTGGTGGTGTAGAGTCTGTATTGAGTCTCATGAAGCTGTGTGTGTGTGTGTGTGTGTGATGGTATAGGATGTGCATTGGGTCACAGAACCATATATATGTGTCTGAGCTGGTATAGGCAGTGCATTGACTCACAGTGAGTGTTGTGTATGTGCTACTACAGACTGTGCATTGAGTCAGTGATCAATTTTGTGTGTTTGTGTGATTGTCTGCTCATATAGGCTGTGCACTGTGTCACAGTAACCCATGTGTGTTTGTGGGAGTGTGTTTTTGAGTGATGGTATAAGTGGTTCATTGTGTCACAGTGAGCCATGTATGAGTGCATGTTTGTGTGTGTGTGTGTGTTCTGGTAGAGGCTAAGCATTGTGTCACAGTGTGTCATGTGTGTGTGTGGTTGTGTGTGTGTTTAGTACAGTCTGCACATTGATTTACAGTGAGATGTTTTACATGTGTTTGTGCTTGTATGAGCTATACGTTGAGTCACAATGAGCCATGCGTGTGTGTGTGTGCTGGTAGAGGCTGAGCATTGAATCACAGTTAGGAGTTTGTTTGTGTGTACTGGTATGGGTTTTGCATTGAGTCACAGAGGTATGTGTGTGTTTGTGTGTGTCTATGTGTGTATGTCTGTGTTGCCACAGACTTCATTGTGTCACAGTGAGCTTTATGAGAGTCTGTGTGCAGATACAGGCTGTGAATTGAGTCCCAGTGTGTTACGTGTGTGTGTGTGTGTGTGCTGGTATAGCCTGTGCATTGAGTCACAGTGAGCTGTGTGTGTGTGTGTTTGCTGGTGTAGGCTGTGCAGTGATTCAAGGTGACCTGTGATTGTGTGTGTTGAACAGGAACGGACTGTGCACTGAGTCACAGTGAGCCATGTGTGAGTGTGTGCATGTGTGTGAGCCAGTTTAGGATGTGCACTGAGTCACGGTGAGCTGTGTGTGTTTGTGTGTGTGTTCTGGTAAAATATGAGCATTGAGTCACACTGAGGGGTGTCCTGTGTGTCTGTATGTACTGGCATGGACTGTGAATGGAATCACAGTGAGCGCTGTGTGTGTGTATTTTGTTGTATAGAGTCTTTATTGAGTCACACTATGCTCTGTGTGTGTGTGTGTGTGTGTGTGTGATGGTATAGGTGGTTCATTGAGTCAGAGTGAGCCAAGTATGAGTGTGTGTGTGTGTGTTTTGGGGTAAAAGCTGAGCATTGCATCACAGGGTGTCATGTGTGTGTCTGTTGTTTTGTGTCTGTGTAATACAGTCTGAGCATTGAGTTACAGTGAGATGTGTTGCATGTGTTTGTGCTAGTATGAACTGTACATTGAGTCACAACGAGCCATGTGTGTTTGTGTGTGTGTGTGTGTGCTGCTGGAGGCTGATCATTGAATCACAGTTACGTGTTTGGGTGTGTGTGCTGGTATGGGCTTTTCATTGAGTCACGGACTTGTATGTGTGTGTGTGTGCATGTGTGTGTGTTGCTAAGATTTACTTCAGTCACAGTGAGCCTTGTGAGTGTATATGTGCTGATATAGGCTGTGAATTGAGTCACAGTGTGTTATGTGTGAGTGTGTCTGTGTGTGTGCTGGTAAAGACAGTGCATTGAGTCACAATAAGTTGTGTGTGTGTTAATATTCTCATATAGACTGTGCATTGAGTAACAGTGAGCAAGTGTGTGTGAGTTTGTGGGAGTGTATGAGCACTGGTATGGGTGGAGCATTGAATCAGTTAGGTGTGTGTGTGTCTGTGCTCCTATGGGCTATCTATTGAGCTACTGAGGTGTACATGTGTTTCTGTAGTTTTACCACAGACTGCATTTAATCACAGTGAGCAGGGTGTGTGTGTGTATGTGAGTGTGTGTGCTGGTAGGCTTTCATTGAGTCCCTGGTGTGTGTGTGTGTGTGTGGTGCTACAGACTGCATTGAGTCACAGTGAGACGTGTGTGTGTATGATGGTATAGGCAATTGATTGAGTCACAGTGAGGCATGTGTGTGTGTTCTCATATAGGCTGTGCATTGAATCACACTGAGCCCTGTATCTGTGAGTGTGTGTTTGTGTGTGCTAGTATAGGGTGTGTATCAAGTCACACTGAGGTGTGTGTGTGTGCGTGTGTGTTGTTATAGCTTGTGCATTGAGTCAGAGTGCCATGTCAGTGTGTGCATTCTGGTATAGACTATGCACTGAATCAGAGTGAAGGGGGTGTGTGTCTGTGTGTTCTGGTATAGGCGGACCATTGGGTCACACTGAGGTGTGTGTGTGTGTGTTTGTGTGTGTGTGTGCTGATACAGCCTGTGCATTAATCACAGCCAGTTGTGTGTGTATGTGCACCTACAGGTTGCACTTTGTGTCACAGTGTTTTGTGTGTGTGTGTGATATTATATGGTATACAATGAGTCAAAGGGAGGCGTGTGTGGGGGGGTTCATGTGTCTTATAGGCTATGCATTGAGTCACACTGAGCTGTGTGTTTGAATGTCTGTATGTGTTTGTGTGTGTGTAGAGGTATAGGCTGTGTATTGACTCACAGTGAGCATTGTGTGCTTCAGTGTGTGTTTATGTCTGCTAGCTTAGCCTGTGCACTGAGTCACAGGGAGCCTTGAGTGTGTGTGTGTGTGTGTGTGTTGGTAAAGACTGTGCATTGGGTCACAGTGAGCTGTCTTTGTCTTTGTGTGATTGCTGGTGTAGACTGTGCATTGATTCAAGTTGAGCTGTGAGTGTGTGTGTGGTGTTGGTATGGACGGTGCACTGAGTCACACTGAGCTGTGAGTGTGTGTGTACATGCTGGTATAATCTGAGCGTTGAGTCACACTGAGGTGTGTGCTTCGTGTCTGTATGTAGTTGTATGGATTGTGCCTTGGGTCAGAATGAATTGTGTATGTGTACGTTTTTGTGTGTACTTGGTGGTGTAGAGTCTGTATTGAGTCACACTAAGCTGTGAGTGTGTGTGTGATAGGATGATAGGTATCCTATACCTGATAGGTATAGGATGTGCATTGAGTCACAAAGCCGTGTGTGTGTGTCTGTGCTGGGATAGGCTGTGCATTGATTCACAGTGAGCCTTGTTTATGTGCTAGTACAGACCGTGCATTGATTCAGTAAACCATGTGTGTGCTTTTCTGTGTTTGTCTGCTGATATAGGCTGTGAACTGAGTCACAGTGGGCCATGTGTGTTTGTGTCTGATGGTATAGGTGATTCATTGAATCACAGTGAGCCATATATGAGTGCGTGTTTGTGTGTGTGTGTGTGTTGTGCTGTAGGGTGAGCATTGAGTCACAGTGTGCCGTGTGTGTGTTGTTGTGTGTGTGTGTAGTACACTCTGAGCATTCAGTTACAGTGCGATGTGTTGCATGTGTTTCTGCTATTATGAAGTGTACATTGAGTCACAATGAGCCATCTGTAATTGTGTGTGTGTGTGTGTGTGTGTTGGTAGAGGCTGTGAATTGAATCAGAATTAGGTGATTATGTGTGTGTGGTGGTATGAGCTTTGCATTGTGTCATGGAGGTATGTGTGTGTGTGTTGCTACAGACTTCATTGAGTCACAGTGAGCCTGGTGAGTGTCTCTGTGCTGATAGAGGCTGTGAATTGAGTCACAGTTTCTTATGTGTGTGTGATTGTGTGCTGGTATACACTGTGCATTGAGTCATAGTGAGCAGGTCTGTGTGTGTCTTTGTTTTTCTGCAGTAGTACGGGTGGAGCCTTTAATCAGTTATGTGTGTGTGTGTGTGTTCGTTTGGTCTTTACATTGAGTCACTAAGGTGTATATGTGTGTGTGTGGTGTTATAGACTGTGCATTGAGTCAGAGTGAGTGTGTGTGTATGAGGGTGTGTGTGCTGGTGGGCTTTTGTTGATGCACTGGTGTGTGTGCATGTGTGTCTGTTGTGCTACAGACTGCATTGAGTCACAGTGAGACATGTTTGTGTGTGCTGGTATAGGCGATTGATTGAGTCACAGTGATCCATTTGTGTGTGCATGTTAGTATGCATGTGTTCTTGTTTAGGCTGTGCATTGAGTCACACTGAGGTGTGTGTGTATCCTTGTGTGTGTTGGTATAGATTGTGCATAGAATAACAGTACCATATGTGTGTGTGTGTGCTGGTAAAATCTGAGCATTGAGTCACACTGTCGTGTGTGGTGTGTGTCTGTATGTACTTGTATGGACTGTACATTGAGTCACAGTGAGCATGTGTGTGTGTGTGTGTGTGTGCACTGGTATGCCTTGAACACTGAATCAGCTAGGTGTGTGTGTGTGCTCATATTGGCTTTGAGTTGAGTCACTGAGGACTATGTGTGTCTGTGTAGGAGGGGGGCTACAGACTATGCATTTAGTCACACTGACACGTTTGTGTACATGAGTGTGTGTTTTGGTATGTGATTTCATTGAGTCACTGGAGTTTGTGTGTGTGTGTGTGTGGTGTTACAGACTGCATTGAGTCACAGTGAGGCGTGTGTGTGTATGATGGCATAGGCAATTGATTGAGTCACAGTGAGGCATGTGTGTGTGTTCTCATATAGGCTGTGCATTGAATCACAGTGAGACATGTATCTGTGAGTGTGTGTTTGTGTGTGCTAGTATATGGTGTGTATTGAGTCACACTGAGGTGTGTGTGTGTGTGTATGTGTTGTTATAGATTGTGCATTGAGTCAGAGTGCCGTGTCAGTGTGTGCATGCTGGTATAGACTATGCACTGAATCAGGGTGAGGGGTGTGTGTGTCTGTGTGTTCTGGTATAGGCGGACCATTGAGTCACACTGAGGTGTGTGTGTGTGTCTGTGTGTGTGTGTGTGTGCTGGTACAGCCTGTGCATTAATCACAGTCAGTTGCGTGTGTATGTTCATCTACAAGTTGCACTTTGTGTCACAGTGTGTCTGTGTGTGATATTATACGGTATACACTGAGTCAAAGGGAGCTGTGTGTGTGGGGGGGTGCATGTGCTCTTATAGACTTTGCATTGAGTCACACTGAGCTGTTTGTTTGAAAGTCTGTCTGTGTGTGTGTGTGTGTAGAGGTATAGGCTGTGTACTGACTCACAGTGAGCATTGTGTGCTTCTGTGTGTGTGTATGTCTGCTAGCTTAGACTGTGCACAGAGTCCCAGGGAGCCGTGTGTGTCTGTGTGTGTGTGTGTGTTGGTAAAGACTGTGCATTGGGTCGCAGTGAGCTGTCTTTGTCTGTGTGTGTGACTGCTGGTGTAGGCTGTGCATTGATTCAAGTTGAGCTGTGAGGGTGTGTGTGGTGTTGATATGGACGGTGCACTGTGTCACACTGAGTTGCGTGTGCGTGCTGGTATAATCTGAGCGTTGAGTCACACTGAGGTTTGTGCTTCGTGTCTGAAGGTAGTTGTATGGAATGTGCCTTGGGTCACAATGAATTGTGTATGTGTACGTTTTTGTGTGTACTTGGTGGTGTAGAGTCTGTATTGAGTCACACTAAGTTGTGAGTGTGTGTGTGTGATGGTATAGGATGTGCATTGAGTCACAAAGCCGTGTGTGTGTGTCTGTGCTGGTATAGGCTGTGCATTGATTCACAGTGAGCCTTGTGTATGAGCTAGTACGGATTGTGCATTAGTCAGTGAACCACGTGTGTGCTTTTCTGTGTTTGTCTGGCTGTGAACTGAGTCACAGTGGGCCATGTGTGTTTGTGTCTGATGGTATAGGTGATTCATTGAGTCACAGTGAGCCATGTATGAGTGCGTGTTTGTGTGTGTGTGTGTTGTGCTATAGGGTGAGCATTGAGTCACAGTGTGCTGTGTGTGTGTTGTTGTCTGTGTGTGTAGTATAGTCTGAGCATTCAGTTACAGTGTGATGTGTTGCATGTGTTTCTGCTATTATGAAGTGTACATTGAGTCGCAATGAGCCCTCTGTAATTGTGTGTGTGTTTGTGTGTGTTGGTAGAGCCTGTGCATTGAATCAGAATTAGGTGTTTATGTGTGTGCGGTGGTATGAGCTTTGCATTGTGTCATGGAGGTGTGTGTGTGTGTCTGTGTGTGTCTGCTGCTACAGATTTCATTGAGTCACAGTGAGCCTGGTGAGTGTCTGTGTGCTGATAGAGGCTGTGAATTGAGTCACAGTTTCTTATATGTGTGTGATTGTGTGCTGGTATACACTGTGCATGGAGTCATAGTGAGCAGGTCTGTGTGTGTCTGTGTGTTTGTGCAGTAGTACAGAAGGAGCATTTAATCAGTTATGTGTGTGTGTGTGTGTTCGTTTGGTCTTTGCATTGAGTCACTGTGGTGTACGTGTGTGTGTGTGTGGTGCGATAGATTGTGCATTGAGTCAGAATGAGCCGTGAGTGTGTGTGTATGAGAGTGTGTGTGCTGGTGGGATTTTGTTGCACTGGGGTGTGTGTGTGTGTGTACTGCTACAGACTGCATTGAGTCACAGTGAGACGTGTTTGTGTGTGCTGGTATAAGCGATTGATTCACAGTGATCCATTTGTGTGTGTGTGTTAGTATGCGTGTGTTCTTGTTTGGGCTGTGCATTGAGTCACACTGCGATGTGTGTGTATGCTTGTGTGTTTTGGTATAGATTGTGCATAGAATCACAGTACCATATGTGTGTGTGTGTGCTGGTAAAATCTGAGCATTGAGTCACACTGTCCTGTGTGCTGTGTGTCTATGTACTTGAATGGACTGTGCATTGAGTCACAGTGAGCATGTGTGTGTGTTTGTGTGTGTGTGTGTGTGTGTGCTCATATTGGCTTTGAGTTGAGTCACTGAAGTGTATGTGTGTCTGTTTAGGTGGGGGGCTACAGACTGTGAATTGAGTCACACTGAGTTGTTTGTGTACATGAGTGAGTGTTGTGTATGGGTTTTCATTGAGTCACTGTGTTTTGTGTGTGTGTGTGTTTGTAGTGCTACGGACTGCATGGGGTCACAGTGAGCTGTGTGTGTGTGTGCTTGCTGGTGTAGGCTGTGCATTGATTCAAGGTTAGCTGTCAGTGTGTGTGGTGCTGGAATGGAATGTGCACTGAGACACAGTCATCTGTGTGTGTGTGCATACATGTGTGCTGGAATCAGCTGTGCACTGCATCACTGTGAGCCGTGTGTGTGTTTGTGTGTGTGTGCTGAAAAATCTGAGCATTGAATCACACTGAGGTCTGTGCTGTGTGTCTGTATGTAGTGGTATGGCCTGTGCAAGGAATCAGTGAGCTGTGTGTGTGTGTGTTTGTGTATTTGGTGGTGTAGAGTCTGTATTGAGTCTCATGAAGCTGTGTGTGTGTGTGTGTGTGTGTGTGATGGTATAGGATGTGCATTGGGTCACAGAACCATATATATGTGTCTGAGCTGGTATAGGCAGTGCATTGACTCACAGTGAGTGTTGTGTATGTGCTACTACAGACTGTGCATTGAGTCAGTGATCAATTTTGTGTGTTTGTGTGATTGTCTGCTCATATAGGCTGTGCACTGTGTCACAGTAACCCATGTGTGTTTGTGGGAGTGTGTTTTTGAGTGATGGTATAAGTGGTTCATTGTGTCACAGTGAGCCATGTATGAGTGCATGTTTGTGTGTGTGTGTGTGTTCTGGTAGAGGCTAAGCATTGTGTCACAGTGTGTCATGTGTGTGTGTGGTTGTGTGTGTGTTTAGTACAGTCTGCACATTGATTTACAGTGAGATGTTTTACATGTGTTTGTGCTTGTATGAGCTATACGTTGAGTCACAATGAGCCATGCGTGTGTGTGTGTGCTGGTAGAGGCTGAGCATTGAATCACAGTTAGGAGTTTGTTTGTGTGTACTGGTATGGGTTTTGCATTGAGTCACAGAGGTATGTGTGTGTTTGTGTGTGTCTATGTGTGTATGTCTGTGTTGCCACAGACTTCATTGTGTCACAGTGAGCTTTATGAGAGTCTGTGTGCAGATACAGGCTGTGAATTGAGTCCCAGTGTGTTACGTGTGTGTGTGTGTGTGTGTGTGCTGGTATAGCCTGTGCATTGAGTCACAGTGAGCTGTGTGTGTGTGTGTTTGCTGGTGTAGGCTGTGCAGTGATTCAAGGTGACCTGTGATTGTGTGTGTTGAACAGGAACGGACTGTGCACTGAGTCACAGTGAGCCATGTGTGAGTGTGTGCATGTGTGTGAGCCAGTTTAGGATGTGCACTGAGTCACGGTGAGCTGTGTGTGTTTGTGTGTGTGTTCTGGTAAAATATGAGCATTGAGTCACACTGAGGGGTGTCCTGTGTGTCTGTATGTACTGGCATGGTCTGTGAATGGAATCACAGTGAGCGCTGTGTGTGTGTATTTTGTTGTATAGAGTCTTTATTGAGTCACACTAAACTCTGTGTGTGTGTGTGTGTGTGTGTGATGGTATAGGTGGTTCATTGAGTCAGAGTGAGCCAAGTATGAGTGTGTGTGTGTGTTTTGGGGTAAAAGCTGAGCATTGCATCACAGGGTGTCATGTGTGTGTCTGTTGTTGTGTGTCTGTGTAATACAGTCTGAGCATTGAGTTACAGTGAGATGTGTTGCATGTGTTTGTGCTAGTATGAACTGTACATTGAGTCACAACGAGCCATGTGTGTTTGTGTGTGTGTGTGTGCTGCTGGAGGCTGATCATTGAATCACAGTTACGTGTTTGGGTGTGTGTGCTGGTATAGGCTTTTCATTGAGTCACGGACTTGTATGTGTGTGTGTGTGCATGTGTGTGTGTTGCTAAGATTTAATTCAGTCACAGTGAGCCTTGTGAGTGTATATGTGCTGATATAGGCTGTGAATTGAGTCACAGTGTGTTATGTGTGAGTGTGTCTGTGTGTGTGCTGGTAAAGACAGTGCATTGAGTCACAATAAGTTGTGTGTGTGTTAATATTCTCATATAGACTGTGCATTGAGTAACAGTGAGCAAGTGTGTGTGAGTTTGTGGGAGTGTATGAGCACTGGTATGGGTGGAGCATTGAATCAGTTAGGTGTGTGTGTGTCTGTGCTCCTATGGGCTATCTATTGAGCTACTGAGGTGTACATGTGTTTCTGTAGTTTTACCACAGACTGCATTTAATCACAGTGAGCAGGGTGTGTGTGTGTATGTGAGTGTGTGTGCTGGTAGGCTTTCATTGAGTCCCTGGTGTGTGTGTGTGTGTGTGTGGTGCTACAGACTGCATTGAGTCACAGTGAGGCGTGTGTGTGTATGATGGTATAGGCAATTGATTGAGTCACAGTGAGGCATGTGTGTGTGTTCTCATATAGGCTGTGCATTGAATCACAGTGAGCCCTGTATCTGTGAGTGTGTGTTTGTGTGTGCTAGTATAGGGTGTGTATTGAGTCACACTGAGGTGTGTGTGTGTGCGTGTGTGTTGTTATAGCTTGTGCATTCAGTCAGAGTGCCATGTCAGTGTGTGCATTCTGGTATAGACTATGCACTGAATCAGAGAGAGGGGGGTGTGTGTCTGTGTGTTCTGGTATAGGCAGACCATTGGGTCACACTTAGGTGTGTGTGTGTGTTTGTGTGTGTGTGTGCTGATACAGCCTGTGCATTAATCGCAGCCAGTTGTGTGTGTATGTGCACCTACAGGTTGCACTTTGTGTCACAGTGTTTTGTGAGTGTGTGTGATATTATATGGTATACAATGAGTCAAAGGGAGGTGTGTGTGGGGGGGTTCATGTGTCTTATAGGCTATGCATTGAGTCACACTGAGCTGTGTGTTTGAATGTCTGTATGTGTTTGTGTGTGTGTAGAGGTATAGGCTGTGTATTGACTCACAGTGAGCATTGTGTGCTTCTGTGTGTGTTTATGTCTGCTAGCTTAGCCTGTGCACTGAGTCACAGGGAGCCTTGTGTGTGTGTGTGTGTGTGTGTTGGTAAAGACTGTGCATTGGGTCACAGTGAGCTGTCTTTGTCTTTGTGTGATTGCTGGTGTAGACTGTGCATTGATTCAAGTTGAGCTGTGAGTGTGTGTGTGGTGTTGGTATGGACGGTGCACTGAGTCACACTGAGCTGTGAGTGTGTGTGTACATGCTGGTATAATCTGAGCGTTGAGTCACACTGAGGTGTGTGCTTTGTGTCTGTATGTAGTTGTATGGAATGTGCCTTGGGTCAGAATGAATTGTGTATGTGTACGTTTTTGTGTGTACTTGGTGGTGTAGAGTCTGTATTGAGTCACACTAAGCTGTGAGTGTGTGTGTGATAGGATGATAGGTATCCTATACCTGATAGGTATAGGATGTGCATTGAGTCACAAAGCCGTGTGTGTGTGTCTGTGCTGGGATAGGCTGTGCATTGATTCACAGTGAGCCTTGTTTATGTGCTAGTACAGACCGTGCATTGATTCAGTAAACCATGTGTGTGCTTTTCTGTGTTTGTCTGCTGATATAGGCTGTGAACTGAGTCACAGTGGGCCATGTGTGTTTGTGTCTGATGGTATAGGTGATTCATTGAATCACAGTGAGCCATATATGAGTGCGTGTTTGTGTGTGTGTGTGTGTTGTGCTGTAGGGTGAGCATTGAGTCACAGTGTGCCGTGTGTGTGTTGTTGTGTGTGTGTGTAATACAGTCTGAGCATTCAGTTACAGTGCGATGTGTTGCATGTGTTTCTGCTATTATGAAGTGTACATTGAGTCACAATGAGCCCTCTGTAATTGTGTGTGTGTGTGTGTGTGTGTGTTGGTAGAGGCTGTGAATTGAATCAGAATTAGGTGATTATGTGTGTGTGGTGGTATGAGCTTTGCATTGTGTCATGGAGGTATGTGTGTGTGTGTTGCTACAGACTTCATTGAGTCACAGTGAGCCTGGTGAGTGTCTCTGTGCTGATAGAGGCTGTGAATTGAGTCACAGTTTCTTATGTGTGTGTGATTGTGTGCTGGTATACACTGTGCATTGAGTCATAGTGAGCAGGTCTGTGTGTGTCTTTGTTTTTCTGCAGTAGTACGGGTGGAGCCTTTAATCAGTTATGTGTGTGTGTGTGTGTGTTCGTTTGGTCTTTACATTGAGTCACTAAGGTGTATATGTGTGTGTGTGGTGTTATAGACTGTGCATTGAGTCAGAGTGAGTGTGTGTGTATGAGGGTGTGTGTGCTGGTGGGCTTTTGTTGATGCACTGGTGTGTGTGCATGTGTGTCTGTTGTGCTACAGACTGCATTGAGTCACAGTGAGACATGTTTGTGTGTGCTGGTATAGGCGATTGATTGAGTCACAGTGATCCATTTGTGTGTGCATGTTAGTATGCGTGTGTTCTTGTTTAGGCTGTGCATTGAGTCACACTGAGGTGTGTGTGTATCCTTGTGTGTGTTGGTATAGATTGTGCATAGAATCACAGTACCATATGTGTGTGTGTGTGCTGGTAAAATCTGAGCATTGAGTCACACTGTCGTGTGTGGTGTGTGTCTGTATGTACTTGTATGGACTGTACATTGAGTCACAGTGAGCATGTGTGTGTGTGTGTGTGTGCACTGGTATGCCTTGAACACTGAATCAGCTAGGTGTGTGTGTGTGCTCATATTGGCTTTGAGTTGAGTCACTGAGGACTATGTGTGTCTGTGTAGGAGGGGGGCTACAGACTATGCATTTAGTCACACTGACACGTTTGTGTACGTGAGTGTGTCTTGTGGTATGTGATTTCATTGAGTCACTGGAGTTTGTGTGTGTGTGTGTGTGGTGTTACAGACTGCATTGAGTCACAGTGAGGCGTGTGTGTGTATGATGGCATAGGCAATTGATTGAGTCACAGTGAGGCATGTGTGTGTGTTCTCATATAGGCTGTGCATTGAATCACAGTGAGACATGTATCTGTGAGTGTGTGTTTGTGTGTGCTAGTATATGGTGTGTATTGAGTCACACTGAGGTGTGTGTGTGTGTGTATGTGTTGTTATAGATTGTGCATTGAGTCAGAGTGCCGTGTCAGTGTGTGCATGCTGGTATAGACTATGCACTGAATCAGGGTGAGGGGTGTGTGTGTCTGTGTTCTGGTATAGGCGGACCATTGAGTCACACTGAGGTGTGTGTGTGTGTCTGTGTGTGTGTGTGTGTGCTGGTACAGCCTGTGCATTAATCACAGTCAGTTGTGTGTGTATGTTCATCTACAAGTTGCACTTTGTGTCACAGTGTGTCTGTGTGTGATATTATACGGTATACACTGAGTCAAAGGGAGCTGTGTGTGTGGGGGGTGCATGTGCTCTTATAGACTTTGCATTGAGTCACACTGAGCTGTTTGTTTGAAAGTCTGTCTGTGTGTGTGTGTGTGTAGAGGTATAGGCTGTGTACTGACTCACAGTGAGCATTGTGTGCTTCTGTGTGTGTGTATGTCTGCTAGCTTAGACTGTGCACAGAGTCCCAGGGAGCCGTGTGTGTCTGTGTGTGTGTGTGTGTTGGTAAAGACTGTGCATTGGGTCGCAGTGAGCTGTCTTTGTCTGTGTGTGTGACTGCTGGTGTAAGCTGTGCATTGATTCAAGTTGAGCTGTGAGGGTGTGTGTGGTGTTGATATGGACGGTGCACTGTGTCACACTGAGTTGCGTGTGCGTGCTGGTATAATCTGAGCGTTGAGTCACACTGAGGTTTGTGCTTCGTGTCTGAAGGTAGTTGTATGGAATGTGCCTTGGGTCACAAAGAATTGTGTATGTGTACGTTTTTGTGTGTACTTGGTGGTGTAGAGTCTGTATTGAGTCACACTAAGTTGTGAGTGTGTGTGTGTGATGGTATAGGATGTGCATTGAGTCACAAAGCCGTGTGTGTGTGTCTGTGCTGGTATAGGCTGTGCATTGATTCACAGTGAGCCTTGTGTATGAGCTAGTACGGATTGTGCATTAGTCAGTGAACCACGTGTGTGCTTTTCTGTGTTTGTCTGGCTGTGAACTGAGTCACAGTGGGCCATGTGTGTTTGTGTCTGATGGTATAGGTGATTCATTGAGTCACAGTGAGCCATGTATGAGTGCGTGTTTGTGTGTGTGTGTGTTGTGCTATAGGGTGAGCATTGAGTCACAGTGTGCTGTGTGTGTGTTGTTGTCTGTGTGTGTAGTATAGTCTGAGCATTCAGTTACAGTGTGATGTGTTGCATGTGTTTCTGCTATTATGAAGTGTACATTGAGTCGCAATGAGCCCTCTGTAATTGTGTGTGTGTTTGTGTGTGTTGGTAGAGGCTGTGCATTGAATCAGAATTAGGTGTTTATGTGTGTGCGGTGGTATGAGCTTTGCATTGTGTCATGGAGGTGTGTGTGTGTGTCTGTGTGTGTCTGCTGCTACAGATTTCATTGAGTCACAGTGAGCCTGGTGAGTGTCTGTGTGCTGATAGAGGCTGTGAATTGAGTCACAGTTTCTTATATGTGTGTGATTGTGTGCTGGTATACACTGTGCATGGAGTCATAGTGAGCAGGTCTGTGTGTGTCTGTGTGTTTGTGCAGTAGTACAGAAGGAGCATTTAATCAGTTATGTGTGTGTGTGTATGTTCGTTTGGTCTTTGCATTGAGTCACTGTGGTGTATGTGTGTGTATGTGTGGTGAGATAGATTGTGCATTGAGTCAGAATGAGCCGTGAGTGTGTGTGTATGAGAGTGTGTGTGCTGGTGGGATTTTGTTGCACTGGGGTGTGTGTGTGTGTGTACTGCTACAGACTGCATTGAGTCACAGTGAGACGTGTTTGTGTGTGCTGGTATAAGCGATTGATTCACAGTGATCCATTTGTGTGTGTGTGTTAGTATGCGTGTGTTCTTGTTTGGGCTGTGCATTGAGTCACACTGCGATGTGTGTGTATGCTTGTGTGTTTTGGTATAGATTGTGCATAGAATCACAGTACCATATGTGTGTGTGTGTGCTGGTAAAATCTGAGCATTGAGTCACACTGTCCTGTGTGCTGTGTGTCTATGTACTTGAATGGACTGTGCATTGAGTCACAGTGAGCATGTGTGTGTGTTTGTGTGTGTGTGTGTGTGTGTGCTCATATTGGCTTTGAGTTGAGTCACTGAAGTGTATGTGTGTCTGTTTAGGTGGGGGGCTACAGACTGTGAATTGAGTCACACTGAGTTGTTTGTGTACATGAGTGAGTGTTGTGTATGGGTTTTCATTGAGTCACTGTGTTTTGTGTGTGTGTGTGTGTTTGTAGTGCTACGGACTGCATGGGGTCACAGTGAGCTGTGTGTGTGTGTGCTTGCTGGTGTAGGCTGTGCATTGATTCAAGGTTAGCTGTCAGTGTGTGTGGTGCTGGAATGGAATGTGCACTGAGACACAGTCATCTGTGTGTGTGTGCATACATGTGTGCTGGAATCAGCTGTGCACTGCATCACTGTGAGCCGTGTGTGTGTTTGTGTGTGTGTGCTGAAAAATCTGAGCATTGAATCACACTGAGGTCTGTGCTGTGTGTCTGTATGTAGTGGTATGGCCTGTGCAAGGAATCAGTGAGCTGTGTGTGTGTGTGTTTGTGTATTTGGTGGTGTAGAGTCTGTATTGAGTCTCATGAAGCTGTGTGTGTGTGTGTGTGTGTGTGTGATGGTATAGGATGTGCATTGGGTCACAGAACCATATATATGTGTCTGAGCTGGTATAGGCAGTGCATTGACTCACAGTGAGTGTTGTGTATGTGCTACTACAGACTGTGCATTGAGTCAGTGATCAATTTTGTGTGTTTGTGTGATTGTCTGCTCATATAGGCTGTGCACTGTGTCACAGTAACCCATGTGTGTTTGTGGGAGTGTGTTTTTGAGTGATGGTATAAGTGGTTCATTGTGTCACAGTGAGCCATGTATGAGTGCATGTTTGTGTGTGTGTGTGTGTTCTGGTAGAGGCTAAGCATTGTGTCACAGTGTGTCATGTGTGTGTGTGGTTGTGTGTGTGTTTAGTACAGTCTGCACATTGATTTACAGTGAGATGTTTTACATGTGTTTGTGCTTGTATGAGCTATACGTTGAGTCACAATGAGCCATGCGTGTGTGTGTGTGCTGGTAGAGGCTGAGCATTGAATCACAGTTAGGAGTTTGTTTGTGTGTACTGGTATGGGTTTTGCATTGAGTCACAGAGGTATGTGTGTGTTTGTGTGTGTCTATGTGTGTATGTCTGTGTTGCCACTGACTTCATTGTGTCAGAGTGAGCTTTATGAGTGTCTGTGTGCAGATACAGGCTGTGAATTGAGTCCCAGTGTGTTACGTGTGTGTGTGTGTGTGTGCTGGTATAGCCTGTGCATTGAGTCACAGTGAGCTGTGTGTGTGTGTGTTTGCTGGTGTAGGCTGTGCAGTGATTCCAGGTGACCTGTGATTGTGTGTGTTGAACAGGAACGGACTGTGCACTGAGTCACAGTGAGCCATGTGTGAGTGTGTGCATGTGTGTGAGCCAGTTTAGGATGTGCACTGAGTCACGGTGAGCTGTGTGTGTTTGTGTGTGTGTTCTGGTAAAATATGAGCATTGAGTCACACTGAGGGGTGTCCTGTGTGTCTGTATGTACTGGCATGGACTGTGAATGGAATCACAGTGAGTGCTGTGTGTGTGTATTTTGTTGTATAGAGTCTTTATTGAGTCACACTAAACTCTGTGTGTGTGTGTGTGTGTGATGGTATAGGTGGTTCATTGAGTCAGAGTGAGCCAAGTATGAGTGTGTGTGTGTGTTTTGGGGTAAAAGCTGAGCATTGCATCACAGGGTGTCATGTGTGTGTCTGTTGTTGTGTGTCTGTGTAATACAGTCTGAGCATTGAGTTACAGTGAGATGTGTTGCATGTGTTTGTGCTAGTATGAACTGTACATTGAGTCACAACGAGCCATGTGTGTTTGTGTGTGTGTGTGTGCTGCTGGAGGCTGATCATTGAATCACAGTTACGTGTTTGGGTGTGTGTGCTGGTATGGGCTTTTCATTGAGTCACGGACTTGTATGTGTGTGTGTGTGTGCATGTGTGTGTGTTGCTAAGATTTAATTCAGTCACAGTGAGCCTTGTGAGTGTATATGTGCTGATATAGGCTGTGAATTGAGTCACAGTGTGTTATGTGTGAGTGTGTCTGTGTGTGTGCTGGTAAAGACAGTGCATTGAGTCACAATAAGTTGTGTGTGTGTTAATATTCTCATATAGACTGTGCATTGAGTAACAGTGAGCAAGTGTGTGTGAGTTTGTGGGAGTGTATGAGCACTGGTATGGGTGGAGCATTGAATCAGTTAGGTGTGTGTGTGTTTGTGCTCCTATGGGCTATCTAATGAGCTACTGAGGTGTACATGTGTTTCTGTAGTTTTACCACAGACTGCATTTAATCACAGTGAGCAGGGTGTGTGTGTGTATGTGAGTGTGTGTGCTGGTAGGCTTTCATTGAGTCCCTGGTGTGTGTGTGTGTGTGGTGCTACAGACTGCATTGAGTCACAGTGAGGCGTGTGTGTGTATGATGGTATAGGCAATTGATTGAGTCACAGTGAGGCATGTGTGTGTGTTCTCATATAGGCTGTGCATTGAATCACAGTGAGCCCTGTATCTGTGAGTGTGTGTTTGTGTGTGCTAGTATAGGGTGTGTATTGAGTCACACTGAGGTGTGTGTGTGTGCGTGTGTGTTGTTATAGCTTGTGCATTGAGTCAGAGTGCCATGTCAGTGTGTGCATTCTGGTATAGACTATGCACTGAATCAGAGTGAGGGGGGTGTGTGTCTGTGTGTTCTGGTATAGGCAGACCATTGGGTCACACTGAGGTGTGTGTGTGTGTGTTTGTGTGTGTGTGTGCTGATACAGCCTGTGCATTAATCGCAGCCAGTTGTGTGTGTATGTGCACCTACAGGTTGCACTTTGTGTCACAGTGTTTTGTGAGTGTGTGTGATATTATATGGTATACAATGAGTCAAAGGGAGGTGTGTGTGGGGGGGTTCATGTGTCTTATAGGCTATGCATTGAGTCACACTGAGCTGTGTGTTTGAATGTCTGTATGTGTTTGTGTGTGTGTAGAGGTATAGGCTGTGTATTGACTCACAGTGAGCATTGTGTGCTTCTGTGTGTGTTTATGTCTGCTAGCTTAGCCTGTGCACTGAGTCACAGGGAGCCTTGTGTGTGTGTGTGTGTGTGTGTTGGTAAAGACTGTGCATTGGGTCACAGTGAGCTGTCTTTGTCTTTGTGTGATTGCTGGTGTAGACTGTGCATTGATTCAAGTTGAGCTGTGAGTGTGTGTGTGGTGTTGGTATGGACGGTGCACTGAGTCACACTGAGCTGTGAGTGTGTGTGTACATGCTGGTATAATCTGAGCGTTGAGTCACACTGAGGTGTGTGCTTCGTGTCTGTATGTAGTTGTATGGATTGTGCCTTGGGTCAGAATGAATTGTGTATGTGTACGTTTTTGTGTGTACTTGGTGGTGTAGAGTCTGTATTGAGTCACACTAAGCTGTGAGTGTGTGTGTGATAGGATGATAGGTATCCTATACCTGATAGGTATAGGATGTGCATTGAGTCACAAAGCCGTGTGTGTGTGTCTGTGCTGGGATAGGCTGTGCATTGATTCACAGTGAGCCTTGTTTATGTGCTAGTACAGACCGTGCATTGATTCAGTAAACCATGTGTGTGCTTTTCTGTGTTTGTCTGCTGATATAGGCTGTGAACTGAGTCACAGTGGGCCATGTGTGTTTGTGTCTGATGGTATAGGTGATTCATTGAATCACAGTGAGCCATATATGAGTGCGTGTTTGTGTGTGTGTGTGTGTTGTGCTGTAGGGTGAGCATTGAGTCACAGTGTGCCGTGTGTGTGTTGTTGTGTGTGTGTGTAATACAGTCTGAGCATTCAGTTACAGTGCGATGTGTTGCATGTGTTTCTGCTATTATGAAGTGTACATTGAGTCACAATGAGCCATCTGTAATTGTGTGTGTGTGTGTGTGTGTGTTGGTAGAGGCTGTGAATTGAATCAGAATTAGGTGATTATGTGTGTGTGGTGCTATGAGCTTTGCATTGTGTCATGGAGGTATGTGTGTGTGTGTTGCTACAGACTTCATTGAGTCACAGTGAGCCTGGTGAGTGTCTCTGTGCTGATAGAGGCTGTGAATTGAGTCACAGTTTCTTATGTGTGTGTGATTGTGTGCTGGTATACACTGTGCATTGAGTCATAGTGAGCAGGTCTGTGTGTGTCTTTGTTTTTCTGCAGTAGTACGGGTGGAGCCTTTAATCAGTTATGTGTGTGTGTGTGTGTTCGTTTGGTCTTTACATTGAGTCACTAAGGTGTATATGTGTGTGTGTGGTGTTATAGACTGTGCATTGAGTCAGAGTGAGTGTGTGTGTATGAGGGTTTGTGTGCTGGTGGGCTTTTGTTGATGCACTGGTGTGTGTGCATGTGTGTCTGTTGTGCTACAGACTGCATTGAGTCACAGTGAGACATGTTTGTGTGTGCTGGTATAGGCGATTGATTGAGTCACAGTGATCCATTTGTGTGTGCATGTTAGTATGCATGTGTTCTTGTTTAGGCTGTGCATTGAGTCACACTGAGGTGTGTGTGTATCCTTGTGTGTGTTGGTATAGATTGTGCATAGAATAACAGTACCATATGTGTGTGTGTGTGCTGGTAAAATCTGAGCATTGAGTCACACTGTCGTGTGTGGTGTGTGTCTGTATGTACTTGTATGGACTGTACATTGAGTCACAGTGAGCATGTGTGTGTGTGTGTGTGTGTGTGCACTGGTATGCCTTGAACACTGAATCAGCTAGGTGTGTGTGTGTGCTCATATTGGCTTTGAGTTGAGTCACTGAGGACTATGTGTGTCTGTGTAGGAGGGGGGCTACAGACTATGCATTTAGTCACACTGACACGTTTGTGTACATGAGTGTGTGTTTTGGTATGTGATTTCATTGAGTCACTGGAGTTTGTGTGTGTGTGTGTGTGGTGTTACAGACTGCATTGAGTCACAGTGAGGCGTGTGTGTGTATGATGGCATAGGCAATTGATTGAGTCACAGTGACGCATGTGTGTGTGTTCTCATATAGGCTGTGCATTGAATCACAGTGAGACATGTATCTGTGAGTGTGTGTTTGTGTGTGCTAGTATATGGTGTGTATTGAGTCACACTGAGGTGTGTGTGTGTGTGTATGTGTTGTTATAGATTGTGCATTGAGTCAGAGTGCCGTGTCAGTGTGTGCATGCTGGTATAGACTATGCACTGAATCAGGGTGAGGGGTGTGTGTGTCTGTGTGTTCTGGTATAGGCGGACCATTGAGTCACACTGAGGTGTGTGTGTGTGTCTGTGTGTGTGTGTGTGTGCTGGTACAGCCTGTGCATTAATCACAGTCAGTTGCGTGTGTATGTTCATCTACAAGTTGCACTTTGTGTCACAGTGTGTCTGTGTGTGATATTATACGGTATACACTGAGTCAAAGGGAGCTGTGTGTGTGGGGGGGTGCATGTGCTCTTATAGACTTTGCATTGAGTCACACTGAGCTGTTTGTTTGAAAGTCTGTCTGTGTGTGTGTGTGTGTAGAGGTATAGGCTGTGTACTGACTCACAGTGAGCATTGTGTGCTTCTGTGTGTGTGTATGTCTGCTAGCTTAGACTGTGCACAGAGTCCCAGGGAGCCGTGTGTGTCTGTGTGTGTGTGTGTGTTGGTAAAGACTGTGCATTGGGTCGCAGTGAGCTGTCTTTGTCTGTGTGTGTGACTGCTGGTGTAGGCTGTGCATTGATTCAAGTTGAGCTGTGAGGGTGTGTGTGGTGTTGATATGGACGGTGCACTGTGTCACACTGAGTTGCGTGTGCGTGCTGGTATAATCTGAGCGTTGAGTCACACTGAGGTTTGTGCTTCGTGTCTGAAGGTAGTTGTATGGAATGTGCCTTGGGTCACAATGAATTGTGTATGTGTACGTTTTTGTGTGTACTTGGTGGTGTAGAGTCTGTATTGAGTCACACTAAGTTGTGAGTGTGTGTGTGTGATGGTATAGGATGTGCATTGAGTCACAAAGCCGTGTGTGTGTGTCTGTGCTGGTATAGGCTGTGCATTGATTCACAGTGAGCCTTGTGTATGAGCTAGTACGGATTGTGCATTAGTCAGTGAACCACGTGTGTGCTTTTCTGTGTTTGTCTGGCTGTGAACTGAGTCACAGTGGGCCATGTGTGTTTGTGTCTGATGGTATAGGTGATTCATTGAGTCACAGTGAGCCATGTATGAGTGCGTGTTTGTGTGTGTGTGTGTTGTGCTATAGGGTGAGCATTGAGTCACAGTGTGCTGTGTGTGTGTTGTTGTCTGTGTGTGTAGTATAGTCTGAGCATTCAGTTACAGTGTGATGTGTTGCATGTGTTTCTGCTATTATGAAGTGTACATTGAGTCGCAATGAGCCCTCTGTAATTGTGTGTGTGTTTGTGTGTGTTGGTAGAGGCTGTGCATTGAATCAGAATTAGGTGTTTATGTGTGTGCGGTGGTATGAGCTTTGCATTGTGTCATGGAGGTGTGTGTGTGTGTCTGTGTGTGTCTGCTGCTACAGATTTCATTGAGTCACAGTGAGCCTGGTGAGTGTCTGTGTGCTGATAGAGGCTGTGAATTGAGTCACAGTTTCTTATATGTGTGTGATTGTGTGCTGGTATACACTGTGCATGGAGTCATAGTGAGCAGGTCTGTGTGTGTCTGTGTGTTTGTGCAGTAGTACAGAAGGAGCATTTAATCAGTTATGTGTGTGTGTGTATGTTCGTTTGGTCTTTGCATTGAGTCACTGTGGTGTATGTGTGTGTGTGTGTGGTGCGATAGATTGTGCATTGAGTCAGAATGAGCCGTGAGTGTGTGTGTATGAGAGTGTGTGTGCTGGTGGGATTTTGTTGCACTGGGGTGTGTGTGTGTGTGTACTGCTACAGACTGCATTGAGTCACAGTGAGACGTGTTTGTGTGTGCTGGTATAAGCGATTGATTCACAGTGATCCATTTGTGTGTGTGTGTTAGTATGCGTGTGTTCTTGTTTGGGCTGTGCATTGAGTCACACTGCGATGTGTGTGTATGCTTGTGTGTTTTGGTATAGATTGTGCATAGAATCACAGTACCATATGTGTGTGTGTGTGCTGGTAAAATCTGAGCATTGAGTCACACTGTCCTGTGTGCTGTGTGTCTATGTACTTGAATGGACTGTGCATTGAGTCACAGTGAGCATGTGTGTGTGTTTGTGTGTGTGTGTGTGTGTGTGCTCATATTGGCTTTGAGTTGAGTCACTGAAGTGTATGTGTGTCTGTTTAGGTGGGGGGCTACAGACTGTGAATTGAGTCACACTGAGTTGTTTGTGTACATGAGTGAGTGTTGTGTATGGGTTTTCATTGAGTCACTGTGTTTTGTGTGTGTGTGTGTGTTTGTAGTGCTACGGACTGCATGGGGTCACAGTGAGCTGTGTGTGTGTGTGCTTGCTGGTGTAGGCTGTGCATTGATTCAAGGTTAGCTGTCAGTGTGTGTGGTGCTGGAATGGAATGTGCACTGAGACACAGTCATCTGTGTGTGTGTGCATACATGTGTGCTGGAATCAGCTGTGCACTGCATCACTGTGAGCCGTGTGTGTGTTTGTGTGTGTGTGCTGAAAAATCTGAGCATTGAATCACACTGAGGTCTGTGCTGTGTGTCTGTATGTAGTGGTATGGCCTGTGCAAGGAATCAGTGAGCTGTGTGTGTGTGTGTTTGTGTATTTGGTGGTGTAGAGTCTGTATTGAGTCTCATGAAGCTGTGTGTGTGTGTGTGTGTGTGTGATGGTATAGGATGTGCATTGGGTCACAGAACCATATATATGTGTCTGAGCTGGTATAGGCAGTGCATTGACTCACAGTGAGTGTTGTGTATGTGCTACTACAGACTGTGCATTGAGTCAGTGATCAATTTTGTGTGTTTGTGTGATTGTCTGCTCATATAGGCTGTGCACTGTGTCACAGTAACCCATGTGTGTTTGTGGGAGTGTGTTTTTGAGTGATGGTATAAGTGGTTCATTGTGTCACAGTGAGCCATGTATGAGTGCATGTTTGTGTGTGTGTGTGTGTTCTGGTAGAGGCTAAGCATTGTGTCACAGTGTGTCATGTGTGTGTGTGGTTGTGTGTGTGTTTAGTACAGTCTGCACATTGATTTACAGTGAGATGTTTTACATGTGTTTGTGCTTGTATGAGCTATACGTTGAGTCACAATGAGCCATGCGTGTGTGTGTGTGCTGGTAGAGGCTGAGCATTGAATCACAGTTAGGAGTTTGTTTGTGTGTACTGGTATGGGTTTTGCATTGAGTCACAGAGGTATGTGTGTGTTTGTGTGTGTCTATGTGTGTATGTCTGTGTTGCCACAGACTTCATTGTGTCAGAGTGAGCTTTATGAGTGTCTGTGTGCAGATACAGGCTGTGAATTGAGTCCCAGTGTGTTACGTGTGTGTGTGTGTGTGTGCTGGTATAGCCTGTGCATTGAGTCACAGTGAGCTGTGTGTGTGTGTGTTTGCTGGTGTAGGCTGTGCAGTGATTCCAGGTGACCTGTGATTGTGTGTGTTGAACAGGAACGGACTGTGCACTGAGTCACAGTGAGCCATGTGTGAGTGTGTGCATGTGTGTGAGCCAGTTTAGGATGTGCACTGAGTCACGGTGAGCTGTGTGTGTTTGTGTGTGTGTTCTGGTAAAATATGAGCATTGAGTCACACTGAGGGGTGTCCTGTGTGTCTGTATGTACTGGCATGGACTGTGAATGGAATCACAGTGAGTGCTGTGTGTGTGTATTTTGTTGTATAGAGTCTTTATTGAGTCACACTAAACTCTGTGTGTGTGTGTGTGTGTGTGTGATGGTATAGGTGGTTCATTGAGTCAGAGTGAGCCAAGTATGAGTGTGTGTGTGTGTTTTGGGGTAAAAGCTGAGCATTGCATCACAGGGTGTCATGTGTGTGTCTGTTGTTGTGTGTCTGTGTAATACAGTCTGAGCATTGAGTTACAGTGAGATGTGTTGCATGTGTTTGTGCTAGTATGAACTGTACATTGAGTCACAACGAGCCATGTGTGTTTGTGTGTGTGTGTGTGCTGCTGGAGGCTGATCATTGAATCACAGTTACGTGTTTGGGTGTGTGTGCTGGTATGGGCTTTTCATTGAGTCACGGACTTGTATGTGTGTGTGTGTGTGCATGTGTGTGTGTTGCTAAGATTTACTTCAGTCACAGTGAGCCTTGTGAGTGTATATGTGCTGATATAGGCTGTGAATTGAGTCACAGTGTGTTATGTGTGAGTGTGTCTGTGTGTGTGCTGGTAAAGACAGTGCATTGAGTCACAATAAGTTGTGTGTGTGTTAATATTCTCATATAGACTGTGCATTGAGTAACAGTGAGCAAGTGTGTGTGAGTTTGTGGGAGTGTATGAGCACTGGTATGGGTGGAGCATTGAATCAGTTAGGTGTGTGTGTGTGTGCTCTTATGGGCTATCTATTGAGCTACTGAGGTGTATTTGTGTTTCTGTCGTTTTACCCCAGACTGTGCATTTAATCACAGTGAGTGGGGTGTGTGTGTGTATGTGAGTGTGTGTGCTGGTAGGCTTTCATTGAGTCCCTGGTGTGTGTGTGTGTGTGTGTGGTGCTACAGACTGCATTGAGTCACAGTGAGGCGTGTGTGTGTATGATGGTATAGGCAATTGATTGAGTCACAGTGAGGCATGTGTGTGTGTTCTCATATAGGCTGTGCATTGAATCACAGTGAGCCCTGTATCTGTGAGTGTGTGTTTGTGTGTGCTAGTATAGGGTGTGTATTGAGTCACACTGAGGTGTGTGTGTGTGCGTGTGTGTTGTTATAGCTTGTGCATTGAGTCAGAGTGCCATGTCAGTGTGTGCATTCTGGTATAGACTATGCACTGAATCAGAGTGAGGGGGGTGTGTGTCTGTGTGTTCTGGTATAGGCGGACCATTGGGTCACACTGAGGTGTGTGTGTGTGTTTGTGTGTGTGTGTGCTGATACAGCCTGTGCATTAATCGCAGCCAGTTGTGTGTGTATGTGCACCTACAGGTTGCACTTTGTGTCACAGTGTTTTGTGAGTGTGTGTGATATTATATGGTATACAATGAGTCAAAGGGAGGTGTGTGTGGGGGGGTTCATGTGTCTTATAGGCTATGCATTGAGTCACACTGAGCTGTGTGTTTGAATGTCTGTATGTGTTTGTGTGTGTGTAGAGGTATAGGCTGTGTATTGACTCACAGTGAGCATTGTGTGCTTCTGTGTGTGTTTATGTCTGCTAGCTTAGCCTGTGCACTGAGTCACAGGGAGCCTTGTGTGTGTGTGTGTGTGTGTGGTGGTAAAGACTGTGCATTGGGTCACAGTGAGCTGTCTTTGTCTTTGTGTGATTGCTGGTGTAGACTGTGCATTGATTCAAGTTGAGCTGTGAGTGTGTGTGTGGTGTTGGTATGGACGGTGCACTGAGTCACACTGAGCTGTGAGTGTGTGTGTACATGCTGGTATAATCTGAGCGTTGAGTCACACTGAGGTGTGTGCTTTGTGTCTGTATGTAGTTGTATGGAATGTGCCTTGGGTCAGAATGAATTGTGTATGTGTACGTTTTTGTGTGTACTTGGTGGTATAGAGTCTGTATTGAGTCACACTTAGCTGTGAGTGTGTGTGTGATAGGATGATAGGTATCCTATACCTGATAGGTATAGGATGTGCATTGAGTCACAAAGCCGTGTGTGTGTGTCTGTGCTGGGATAGGCTGTGCATTGATTCACAGTGAGTCTTGTTTATGTGCTAGTACAGACCGTGCATTGATTCAGTAAACCATGTGTGTGCTTTTCTGTGTTTGTCTGCTGATATAGGCTGTGAACTGAGTCACAGTGGGCCATGTGTGTTTGTGTCTGATGGTATAGGTGATTCATTGAATCACAGTGAGCCATATATGAGTGCGTGTTTGTGTGTGTGTGTGTGTTGTGCTGTAGGGTGAGCATTGAGTCACAGTGTGCCGTGTGTCTGTTGTTGTGTGTGTGTGTAGTACAGTCTGAACATTCAGTTACAGTGCGATGTGTTGCTTGTGTTTCTGCTATTATGAAGTGTACATTGAGTCACAATGAGCCATCTGTAATTGTGTGTGTGTGTGTGTGTTGGTAGAGGCTGTGAATTGAATCAGAATTAGGTGATTATGTGTGTGTGGTGGTATGAGCTTTGCATTGTGTCATGGAGGTATGTGTGTGTGTGTTGCTACAGACTTCATTGAGTAACAGTGAGCCTGGTGAGTGTCTCTGTTTTGATAGAGGCTGTGAATTGAGTCACAGTTTCTTATGTGTGTGTGATTGTGTGCTGGTATACACTGTGCATTGAGTCATAGTGAGCAGGTCTGTGTGTGTCTTTGTTTTTCTGCAGTAGTACGGGTGGAGCCTTTAATCAGTTATGTGTGTGTGTGTGTGTGTTCGTTTGGTCTTTACATTGAGTCACTAAGGTGTATATGTGTGTGTGTGTGGTGTTATAGACTGTGCATTGAGTCAGAGTGAGCCGTGAGTGTGTGTGTATGAGAGTGTGTGTGCTGGTGGGCTTTTGTTGATGCACTGGTGTGTGTGCATGTGCGTCTGTTGTACTACAGACTGCATTGAGTCACATTGAGTCATGTTTGTGCGTGCTGGTATAGGCGATTGATTGAGTCACAGTGATCCATTTGTGTGTGCGTGTTAGTATGCGTGTGTTCTTGTTTAGGCTGTGCATTGAGTCACACTGAGGTGTGTGTGTATCCTTGTGTGTGTTGGTATAGATTGTGCATAGAATCACAGTACCATATGTGTGTGTGTGTGCTGGTAAAATCTGAGCATTGAGTCACACTGTCGTGTGTGGTGTTTGTCAGTATGTACTAGTATGGACTGTACATTGAGTCACAGTGAGCATGTGTGTGTGTGTGTGTGTGTGTGCACTGGTATGCCTTGAACACTGAATCAGCTAGGTATGTGTGAGTGCTCATATTGGCTTTGAGTTGAGTCACTGATGTCTATGTGTGTCTGTGTAGGAGGGGTGCTACAGACTATGCATTTAGTCACACTGACACGTTTGTGTACGTGAGTGTGTGTTGTGATTTCATTGAGTCACTGGAGTTTGTGTGTGTGTGTGGTGTTACAGACTGCATTGAGTCACAGTGAGGCGTGTGTGTGTATGATGGCATAGGCAATTGATTGAGTCACAGTGAGACATGTGTGTGTGTTCTCATATAGGCTGTGCATTGAATCACAGTGAGACATGTATCTGTGAGTGTGTGTTTGTGTGTGCTAGTATAGGGTGTGTATTGAGTCACACTGAGGTGTGTGTGTGTGCGTATGTGTTGTTATAGATTGTGCATTGAGTCAGAGTGCCGTGTCAGTGTGTGCATGCTGGTATAGACTATGCACTGAATCAGGGTGAGGGGTGTGTGTGTCTGTGTGTTCTGGTATAGGCGGACCATTGAGTCACACTGAGGTGTGTGTGTGTGTCTGTGTGTGTGTGTGTGTGCTGGTACAGCCTGTGCATTAATCACAGTCAGTGGTGTGTGTATGTTCATCTACAAGTTGCACTTTGTGTCACAGTGTGTCTGTGTGTGATATTATACGGTATACACTGAGTCAAAGGGAGCTGTGTGTGTGGGGGGTTGCATGTGCTCTTATAGACTTTGCATTGAGTCACACTGAGCTGTGTGTTTGAAAGTCTGTGTGTGTGTGTGTGTAGAGGTATAGGCTGTGTACTGACTCACAGTGAGCATTGTGTGCTTCTGTGTGTGTTTATGTCTGCTAGCTTAGACTGTGCACAGAGTCCCAGGGAGCCGTGTGTGTCTGTGTGTGTGTGTGTGTGTTGGTAAAGACTGTGCATTGGGTCACAGTGAGCTGTCTTTGTCTGTGTGTGTGACTGCTGGTGTAGGCTGTGCATTGATTCAAGTTGAGCTGTGAGGGTGTGTGTGGTGTTGATATGGACGGTGCACTGTGTCACACTGAGTTGCGTGTGCGTGCTGGTATAATCTGAGCGTTGAGTCACACTGAGGTTTGTGCTTCGTGTCTGAAGGTAGTTGTATGGAATGTGCCTTGGATCACAATGAATTGTTTATGTGTACGTTTTTGTGTGTACTTGGTGGTGTAGAGTCTGTATTGAGTCACACTAAGTTGTGAGTGTGTGTGTGTGATGGTATAGGATGTGCATTGAGTCACAAAGCCATGTGTGTGTGTCTGTGCTGGTATAGGCTGTGCATTGATTCACAGTGAGCCTTGTGTATGAGCTAGTACGGATTGTGCATTAGTCAGTGAACCACGTGTGTGCTTTTCTGTGTTTGTCTGCTGATATAGGCTGTGAACTGAGTCACAGTGGGCCATGTGTGTTTGTGTCTGATGGTATAGGTGATTCATTGAGTCACAGTGAGCCATGTATGAGTGTGTGTTTGTGTGTGTGTGTGTTGTGCTATAGGGTGAGCATTGAGTCACAGTGTGCTGTGTGTGTGTTGTTGTCTGTGTGTGTAGTATAGTCTGAGCATTCAGTTACAGTGTGATGTGTTGCATGTGTTTCTGCTATTATGAAGTGTACATTGAGTCACAATGAGCCGTCTGTAATTGTGTGTGTGTTTGTGTGTGTTGGTAGAGGCTGTGCATTGAATCAGAATTAGGTGTTTATGTGTGTGCGGTGGTATGAGCTTTGCATTGTGTCATGGAGGTGTGAGTGTGTGACTGTGTGTGTCTGCTGCTACAGATTTCATTGAGTCACAGTGAGACTGGTGAGTGTCTGTGTGCTGATAGAGGCTGTGAATTGAGTCACAGTTTCTTATATGTGTGTGATTGTGTGCTGGTATACACTGTGCATTGAGTCATAGTGAGCAGGTCTGTGTGTGTCTGTGTGTTTGTGCAGTAGTACAGAAGGAGCATTTAATCAGTTATGTGTGTGTGTGTGTGTTCGTTTGGTCTTTGCATTGAGTCACTGAGGTGTATGTGTGTGTGTGTGTGGTGCGATAGACTTGGCATTGAGTCAGAGTGAGCCGTGAGTGTGTGTGTTGAGAGTGTGTGTGCTGGTGGGCTTTTTTTGCACTGAGGTGTGTGTGTGTGTGTGTGTGTAGTGCTACAAACTTCATTGAGTCACAGTGAGACGTGTTTGTGTGTGCTGGTATAGGCGATTGATTCACAGTGATCCATTTGTGTGTGCGTGTTAGTATGCATGTGTTCTTCTTTAGGCTGTGCATTGAGTCACACTGCGATGTGTGTGTATGCTTGTGTGTTTTGGTATAGATTGTGCATAGAATCACAGTACCATATGTGTGTGTGTGTGTGCTGGTAAAATCTGAGCATTGAGTCACACTGTCCTGTGTGCTGTGTGTCTATGTACTTGAATGGACTGTGCATTGAGTCACAGTGAGCATGTGTGTGTGTTTGTGTGTGTGTGTGTGCTCATATTGGATTTGAGTTGAGTCGCTGAAGTGTATGTGTGTCTGTTTAGGTGGGGGGCTACAGACTGTGAATTGAGTCACACTGAGTTGTTTGTGTACATGAGTGAGTGTTGTGTATGGGTTTTCATTGAGTCACTGGGTTTTGTGTGTGTGTGTGTGTTTGTAGTGCTACGGACTGCATGGGGTCACAGTGAGCTATGTGTGTGTGTGCTTGCTGCTGTAGGCTGTGCATGGATTCAAGGTTAGCTGTCAGTGTGTGTGGTGCTGGAATGGAATGTGCACTGAGACACAGTCATCTGTGTGTGTGTGTGCATACATGTGTGCTGGAATCAGCTGTGCACTGCATCACTGTGAGCCGTGTGTGTGTTTGTGTGTGTGTGCTGAAAAATCTGAGCATTGAGTCACACTGAGGTCTGTGCTGTGTGTCTGTATGTAGTGGTATGGCCTGTGCAAGGAATCAGTGAGCTGTGTGTGTGTGTGTTTGTGTATTTGGTGGTGTAGAGTCTGTATTGAGTCTCATGAAGCTGTGTGTGTGTGTGTGTGTGTGTGATGGTATAGGATGTGCATTGGGTCACAGAACCATATATATGTGTCTGAGCTGGTATAGGCAGTGCATTGACTCACAGTGAGTGTTGTGTATGTGCTACTACAGACTGTGCATTGAGTCAGTGATCAATTTTGTGTGTGTGTGTGATTGTCTGCTCATATAGGCTGTGCACTGTGTCACAGTAACCCATGTGTGTTTGTGGGAGTGTGTTTTTGAGTGATGGTATAAGTGGTTCATTGTGTCACAGTGAGCCATGTATGAGTGCATGTTTGTGTGTGTGTGTGTTCTGGTAGAGGCTAAGCATTGTGTCACAGTGTGTCATGTGTGTGTGTGGTTGTGTGTGTGTTTAGTACAGTCTGCACATTGATTTACAGTGAGATGTTTTACATGTGTTTGTGCTTGTATGAGCTATACGTTGAGTCACAATGAGCCATCCGTGTGTGTGTGTGCTGGTAGAGGCTGAGCATTGAATCACAGTTAGGAGTTTGTTTGTGTGTACTGGTATGGGTTTTGCATTGAGTCACAGAGGTATGTGTGTGTTTGTGTGTGTCTATGTGTGTATGTCTGTGTTGCCACAGACTTCATTGTGTCACAGTGAGCTTTATGAGTGTCTGTGTGCAGATACAGGCTGTGAATTGAGTCCCAGTGTGTTACGTGTGTGTGTGTGTGTGTGCTGGTATAGCCTGTGCATTGAGTCACAGTGAGCTGTGTGTGTGTGTGTTTGCTGGTGTAGGCTGTGCAGTGATTCAAGGTGACCTGTGATTGTGTGTGTTGAACAGGAACGGACTGTGCACTGAGTCACAGTGAGCCATGTGTGAGTGTGTGCATGTGTGTGAGCCAGTTTAGGATGTGCACTGAGTCACGGTGAGCTGTGTGTGTTTGTGTGTGTGTTCTGGTAAAATATGAGCATTGAGTCACACTGAGGGGTGTCCTGTGTGTCTGTATGTACTGGCA
Organism: Pseudorca crassidens; assembly: GCF_039906515.1. Classification (NCBI taxonomy): domain Eukaryota; kingdom Metazoa; phylum Chordata; class Mammalia; order Artiodactyla; family Delphinidae; genus Pseudorca; species Pseudorca crassidens. Next base: position 9,114,229 of record NC_090318.1, read on the forward strand.
TGGACTGTGAATGGAATCACAGTGAGCGCTGTGTGTGTGTATTTTGTTGTATAGAGTCTTTATTGAGTCACACTAAGCTGTGTGTGTGTGTGTGTGTGTGTGATGGTATAGGTGGTTCATTGAGTCAGAGTGAGCCAAGTATGAGTGTGTGTGTGTGTGTTTTGGGGTAAAAGCTGAGCATTGCATCACAGGGTGTCATGTGTGTGTCTGTTGTTGTGTGTCTGTGTAGTACAGTCTGAGCATTGAGTTACAGTGAGATGTGTTGCATGTGTTTGTGCTAGTATGAACTGTACATTGAGTCACAACGAGCCATGTGTGTTTGTGTGTGTGTGTGTGTGCTGCTGGAGGCTGATCATTGAGTCACAGTTACGTGTTTGTGTGTGTGTGCTGGTATGGGCTTTTCATTGAGTCACGGACTTGTATGTGTGTGTGTGTGCATGTGTGTGTGTTGCTAAGATTTAATTCAGTCAGAGTGAGCCTTGTGAGTGTATATGTGCTGATATAGGCTGTGAATTGAGTCACAGTGTGTTATGTGTGAGTGTGTCTGTGTGTGTGCTGGTAAAGACAGTGCATTGAGTCACAATAAGTTGTGTGTGTGTTAATATTCTCATATAGACTGTGCATTGAGTAACAGTGAGCAAGTGTGTGTGAGTTTGTGGGAGTGTATGAGCACTGGTATGGGTGGAGCCTTGAATCAGTTAGGTGTGTGTGTGTCTGTGCTCCTATGGGCTATCTATTGAGCTACTGATGTGTACATGTGTTTCTGTAGTTTTACCACAGACTGTGCATTTAATCACAGTGAGCAGGGTGTGTGTGTGTATGTGAGTGTGTGTGCTGGTAGGCTTTCATTGAGTCCCTGGTGTGTGTGTGGTGCTACAGACTGCATTGAGTCACAGTGAGACGTGTGTGTGTATGATGGTATAGGCAATTGATTGAGTCACAGTGAGGCATGTGTGTGTGTTCTCATATAGGCTGTGCATTGAATCACAGTGAGCCCTGTATCTGTGAGTGTGTGTTTGTGTGTGCTAGTATAGGGTGTGTATTGAGTCACACTGAGGTGTGTGTGTGTGCGTGTGTGTTGTTATAGCTTGTGCATTGAGTCAGAGTGCCATGTCAGTGTGTGCATTCTGGTATAGACTATGCACTGAATCAGAGTGAGGGGGGTGTGTGTCTGTGTGTTCTGGTATAGGCGGACCATTGGGTCACACTGAGGTGTGTGTGTGTGTGTTTGTGTGTGTGTGTGCTGATACAGCCTGTGCATTAATCGCAGCCAGTTGTGTGTGTATGTGCACCTACAGGTTGCACTTTGTGTCACAGTGTTTTGTGAGTGTGTGTGATATTATATGGTATACAATGAGTCAAAGGGAGGTGTGTGTGGGGGGGTTCATGTGTCTTATAGGCTATGCATTGAGTCACACTGAGCTGTGTGTTTGAATGTCTGTATGTGTTTGTGTGTGTGTAGAGGTATAGGCTGTGTATTGACTCACAGTGAGCATTGTGTGCTTCTGTGTGTGTTTATGTCTGCTAGCTTAGCCTGTGCACTGAGTCACAGGGAGCCTTGTGTGTGTGTGTGTGTGTGTGTGGTGGTAAAGACTGTGCATTGGGTCACAGTGAGCTGTCTTTGTCTTTGTGTGATTGCTGGTGTAGACTGTGCATTGATTCAAGTTGAGCTGTGAGTGTGTGTGTGGTGTTGGTATGGACGGTGCACTGAGTCACACTGAGCTGTGAGTGTGTGTGTACATGCTGGTATAATCTGAGTGTTGAGTCACACTGAGGTGTGTGCTTCGTGTCTGTATGTAGTTGTATGGAATGTGCCTTGGGTCAGAATGAATTGTGTATGTGTACGTTTTTGTGTGTACTTGGTGGTGTAGAGTCTGTATTGAGTCACACTAAGCTGTGAGTGTGTGTGTGATAGGATGATAGGTATCCTATACCTGATAGGTATAGGATGTGCATTGAGTCACAAAGCCGTGTGTGTGTGTCTGTGCTGGGATAGGCTGTGCATTGATTCACAGTGAGTCTTGTTTATGTGCTAGTACAGACCGTGCATTGATTCAGTAAACCATGTGTGTGCTTTTCTGTGTTTGTCTGCTGATATAGGCTGTGAACTGAGTCACAGTGGGCCATGTGTGTTTGTGTCTGATGGTATAGGTGATTCATTGAATCACAGTGAGCCATATATGAGTGCGTGTTTGTGTGTGTGTGTGTGTTGTGCTGTAGGGTGAGCATTGAGTCACAGTGTGCCGTGTGTCTGTTGTTGTGTGTGTGTGTAGTACAGTCTGAGCATTCAGTTACAGTGCGATGTGTTGCTTGTGTTTCTGCTATTATGAAGTGTACATTGAGTCACAATGAGCCGTCTGTAATTGTGTGTGTGTGTGTGTGTGTGTTGGTAGAGGCTGTGAATTGAATCAGAATTAGGTGATTATGTGTGTGTGGTGGTATGAGCTTTGCATTGTGTCATGGAGGTATGTGTGTGTGTGTTGCTACAGACTTCATTGAGTCACAGTGAGCCTGGTGAGTGTCTCTGTGCTGATAGAGGCTGTGAATTGAGTCACAGTTTCTTATGTGTGTGTGATTGTGTGCTGGTATACACTGTGCATTGAGTCATAGTGAGCAGGTCTGTGTGTGTCTTTGTTTTTCTGCAGTAGTACGGGTGGAGCCTTTAATCAGTTATGTGTGTGTGTGTGTGTGTTCGTTTGGTCTTTACATTGAGTCACTAAGGTGTATATGTGTGTGTGTGTGGTGTTATAGACTGTGCATTGAGTCAGAGTGAGCCGTGAGTGTGTGTGTATGAGAGTGTGTGTGCTGGTGGGCTTTTGTTGATGCACTGGTGTGTGTGCATGTGCGTCTGTTGTACTACAGACTGCATTGAGTCACAGTGAGACATGTTTGTGTGTGCTGGTATAGGCGATTGATTGAGTCACAGTGATCCATTTGTGTGTGCGTGTTAGTATGCGTGTGTTCTTGTTTAGGCTGTGCATTGAGTCACACTGAGGTGTGTGTGTATCCTTGTGTGTGTTGGTATAGATTGTGCATAGAATCACAGTACCATATGTGTGTGTGTGTGCTGGTAAAATCTGAGCATTGAGTCACACTGTCGTGTGTGGTGTGTGTCTGTATGTACTTGTATGGACTGTACATTGAGTCACAGTGAGCATGTGTGTGTGTGTGTGTGTGCACTGATATGCCTTGAACACTGAATCAGCTAGGTAAGTGTGAGTGCTCATATTGGCTTTGAGTTGAGTCACTGATGTCTATGTGTGTCTGTGTAGGAGGGGGGCTACAGACTATGCATTTAGTCACACTGACACGTTTGTGTACGTGAGTGTGTGTTGTGATTTCATTGAGTCACTGGAGTTTGTGTGTGTGTGTGTGGTGTTACAGACTGCATTGAGTCACAGTGAGGCGTGTGTGTGTATGATGGCATAGGCAATTGATTGAGTCACAGTGAGACATGTGTGTGTGTTCTCATATAGGCTGTGCATTGAATCACAGTGAGACATGTATCTGTGAGTGTGTGTTTGTGTGTGCTAGTATAGGGTGTGTATTGAGTCACACTGAGGTGTGTGTGTGTGCGTATGTGTTGTTATAGATTGTGCATTGAGTCAGAGTGCCGTGTCAGTGTGTGCATGCTGGTATAGACTATGCACTGAATCAGGGTGAGGGGTGTGTGTGTCTGTGTGTTCTGGTATAGGCAGACCATTGAGTCACACTGAGGTGTGTGTGTGTGTCTGTGTGTGTGTGTGTGTGCTGGTACAGCCTGTGCATTAATCACAGTCAGTTGTGTGTGTATGTTCATCTACAAGTTGCACTTTGTGTCACAGTGTGTCTGTGTGTGATATTATACGGTATACACTGAGTCAAAGGGAGCTGTGTGTGTGGGGGGGTGCATGTGCTCTTATAGACTTTGCATTGAGTCACACTGAGTTGTGTGTTTGAAAATCTGTCTGTGTGTGTGTGTGTGTAGAGTTATAGGCTGTGTACTGACTCACAGTGAGCATTGTGTGCTTCTATGTGTGTGTATGTCTGCTAGCTTAGACTGTGCACAGAGTCCCAGGGAGCCGTGTGTGTCTGTGTGTGTGTGTGTGTTGGTAAAGACTGTGCATTGGGTCACAGTGAGCTGTCTTTGTCTGTGTGTGTGACTGCTGGTGTAGGCTGTGCATTGATTCAAGTTGAGCTGTGAGGGTGTGTGTGGTGTTGATATGGACGGTGCACTGTGTCACACTGAGTTGCGTGTGCGTGCTGGTATAATCTGAGCGTTGAGTCACACTGAGGTTTGTGCTTCGTGTCTGAAGGTAGTTGTATGGAATGTGCCTTGGATCACAATGAATTGTGTATGTGTACGTTTTTGTGTGTACTTGGTGGTGTAGAGTCTGTATTGAGTCACACTAAGTTGTGAGTGTGTGTGTGTGATGGTATAGGATGTGCATTGAGTCACAAAGCCGTGTGTGTGTGTCTGTGCTGGTATAGGCTGTGCATTGATTCACAGTGAGCCTTGTGTATGAGCTAGTACGGATTGTGCATTAGTCAGTGAACCACGTGTGTGCTTTTCTGTGTTTGTCTGCTGATATAGGCTGTGAACTGAGTCACAGTGGGCCATGTGTGTTTGTGTCTGATGGTATAGGTGATTCATTGAGTCACAGTGAGCCATGTATGAGTGTGTGTTTGTGTGTGTGTGTGTTGTGCTATAGGGTGAGCATTGAGTCACAGTGTGCTGTGTGTGTGTTGTCTGTGTGTGTAGTATATTCTGAGCATTCAGTTACAGTGTGATGTGTTGCATGTGTTTCTGCTATCATGAAGTGTACATTGAGTCACAATGAGCCGTCTGTAATTGTGTGTGTGTTTGTGTGTGTTGGTAGAGGCTGTGCATTGAATCAGAATTAGGTGTTTATGTGTGTGCGGTGGTATGAGCTTTGCATTGTGTCATGGAGGTGTGAGTGTGTGACTGTGTGTGTCTGCTGCTACAGATTTCATTGAGTCACAGTGAGCCTGGTGAGTGTCTGTGTGCTGATAGAGGCTGTGAATTGAGTCACAGTTTCTTATATGTGTGTGATTGTGTGCTGGTATACACTGTGCATAGAGTCATAGTGAGCAGGTCTGTGTGTGTCTGTGTGTTTGTGCAGTAGTACAGGAGGAGCATTTAATCAGTTATGTGTGTTTGTGTATGTTCGTTTGGTCTTTGCATTGAGTCACTGAGGTGTACGTGTGTGTGTGTGTGGTGCGATAGACTGGGCATTGAGTCAGAGTGAGCCGTGAGTGTGTGTGTTGAGAGTGTGTGTGCTGGTGGGCTTTTTTTGCACTGAGGTGTGTGTGTGTGTGTGTGTGTAGTGCTACAGACTTCATTGAGTCACAGTGAGATGTGTTTGTGTGTGCTGGTATAGGCGATTGATTCACAGTGATCCATTTGTGTGTGCGTGTTATTATGCATGTGTTCTTGTTTAGGCTGTGCATTGAGTCACACTGAGATGTGTGTGTATGCTTGTGTGTTTTGGTATAGATTGTGCATAGAATCACAGTACGATATGTGTGTGTGTGTGCTGGTAAAATCTGAGCATTGAGTCACACTGTCCTGTGTGCTGTGTGTCTATGTACTTGTATGGACTGTGCATTGAGTCACAGTGAGCATGTGTGTGTGTTTGTGTGTGTGTGTGTGCACTGGTATGCTTTGAACCCTGAATCAGCTAGGTGTGTGTGTGGGTGTGCTCATATTGGCTTTGAGTTGAGTCACTGAAGTGTATGTGTGTCTGTTTAGGTGGGGGGCTACAGACTGTGAATTGAGTCACACTGTGTTGTTCGTGTACATGAGTGAGTGTTGTGTATGGGTTTTCATTGAGTCACTGCGTTTTGTGTGTGTGTGTGTTTGTAGTGCTACAGACTGCATGGGGTCACAGTTAGCTGTGTGTGTGTGTGCTTGCTGGTGTAGGCTGTGCATTGATTCAAGGTTAGCTGTCAGTGTGTGTGGTGCTGGAATGGAATGTGCACTGAGACACAGTCATCTGTGTGTGTGTGTGCATACATGTGTGCTGGAATCAGCTGTGCACTGCATCACTGTGAGCCGTGTGTGTGTTTGTGTGTGTGTGCTGGAAAACCTGAGCATTGAGTCACACTGAGGTCTGTGCTGTGTGTCTGTATGTAGTGGTATGGCCTGTGCAAGGAATCAGTGAGCTGTGTGTGTGTGTGTTTGTGTATTTGGTGGTGTAGATTCTGTATTGAGTCTTATGAAGCTGTGTGTGTGTGTGTGTGTGTGTGTGTGTGATGGTATAGGATGTGCATTGGGTCACAGAACCATATATATGTGTCTGAGCTGGTATAGGCAGTGCATTGACTCACAGTGAGTGTTGTGTATGTGCTACTACAGACTGTGCATTGAGTCAGTGATCAATTTTGTGTGTTTGTGTGATTGTCTGCTCATATAGGCTGTGCACTGTGTCACAGTAACCCATGTGTGTTTGTGGGAGTGTGTTTTTGAGTGATGGTATAAGTGGTTCATTGTGTCACAGTGAGCCATGTATGAGTGCATGTTTGTGTGTGTGTGTGTTCTGGTAGAGGCTAAGCATTGTGTCACAGTGTGTCATGTGTGTGTGTGGTTGTGTGTGTGTTTACTACAGTCTGCACATTGATTTACAGTGAGATGTTTTACATGTGTTTGTGCTTGTATGAGCTATACGTTGAGTCACAATGAGCCATGCGTGTGTGTGTGTGCTGGTAGAGGCTGAGCATTGAATCACAGTTAGGAGTTTGTTTGTGTGTACTGGTATGGGTTTTGCATTGAGTCACAGAGGTATGTGTGTGTTTGTGTGTGTCTATGTGTGTATGTCTGTGTTGCCACAGACTTCATTGTGTCACAGTGAGCTTTATGAGTGTCTGTGTGCAGATACAGGCTGTGAATTGAGTCCCAGTGTGTTACGTGTGTGTGTGTGTGTGTGTGCTGGTATAGCCTGTGCATTGAGTCACAGTGAGCTGTGTGTGTGTGTGTTTGCTGGTGTAGGCTGTGCAGTGATTCAAGGTGACCTGTGATTGTGTGTGTTGAACAGGAACGGACTGTGCACTGAGTCACAGTGAGCCATGTGTGAGTGTGTGCATGTGTGTGAGCCAGTTTAGGATGTGCACTGAGTCACGGTGAGCTGTGTGTGTTTGTGTGTGTGTTCTGGTAAAATATGAGCATTGAGTCACACTGAGGGGTGTCCTGTGTGTCTGTATGTACTGGCATGGACTGTGAATGGAATCACAGTGAGCGCTGTGTGTGTGTATTTTGTTGTATAGAGTCTTTATTGAGTCACACTAAACTCTGTGTGTGTGTGTGTGTGATGGTATAGGTGGTTCATTGAGTCAGAGTGAGCCAAGTATGAGTGTGTGTGTGTGTGTTTTGGGGTAAAAGCTGAGCATTGCATCACAGGGTGTCATGTGTGTGTCTGTTGTTGTGTGTCTGTGTAGTACAGTCTGAGCATTGAGTTACAGTGAGATGTGTTGCATGTGTTTGTGCTAGTATGAACTGTACATTGAGTCACAACGAGCCATGTGTGTTTGTGTGTGTGTGTGTGCTGCTGGAGGCTGATCATTGAATCACAGTTACGTGTTTGGGTGTGTGTGCTGGTATGGGCTTTTCATTGAGTCACGGACTTGTATGTGTGTGTGTGTGTGTGCATGTGTGTGTGTTGCTAAGATTTACTTCAGTCACAGTGAGCCTTGTGAGTGTATATGTGCTGATATAGGCTGTGAATTGAGTCACAGTGTGTTATGTGTGAGTGTGTCTGTGTGTGTGCTGGTAAAGACAGTGCATTGAGTCACAATAAGTTGTGTGTGTGTTAATATTCTCATATAGACTGTGCATTGAGTAACAGTGAGCAAGTGTGTGTGAGTTTGTGGGAGTGTATGAGCACTGGTATGGGTGGAGCATTGAATCAGTTAGGTGTGTGTGTGTGTGTGCTCTTATGGGCTATCTATTGAGCTACTGAGGTGTATTTGTGTTTCTGTCGTTTTACCCCAGACTGTGCATTTAATCACAGTGAGTGGGGTGTGTGTGTGTATGTGAGTGTGTGTGCTGGTAGGCTTTCATTGAGTCCCTGGTGTGTGTGTGTGTGTGTGTGGTGCTACAGACTGCATTGAGTCACAGTGAGGCGTGTGTGTGTATGATGGTATAGGCAATTGATTGAGTCACAGTGAGGCATGTGTGTGTGTTCTCATATAGGCTGTGCATTGAATCACAGTGAGCCCTGTATCTGTGAGTGTGTGTTTGTGTGTGCTAGTATAGGGTGTGTATTGAGTCACACTGAGGTGTGTGTGTGTGCGTGTGTGTTGTTATAGCTTGTGCATTGAGTCAGAGTGCCATGTCAGTGTGTGCATTCTGGTATAGACTATGCACTGAATCAGAGTGAGGGGGGTGTGTGTCTGTGTGTTCTGGTATAGGCGGACCATTGGGTCACACTGAGGTGTGTGTGTGTGTTTGTGTGTGTGTGTGCTGATACAGCCTGTGCATTAATCGCAGCCAGTTGTGTGTGTATGTGCACCTACAGGTTGCACTTTGTGTCACAGTGTTTTGTGAGTGTGTGTGATATTATATGGTATACAATGAGTCAAAGGGAGGTGTGTGTGGGGGGGTTCATGTGTCTTATAGGCTATGCATTGAGTCACACTGAGCTGTGTGTTTGAATGTCTGTATGTGTTTGTGTGTGTGTAGAGGTATAGGCTGTGTATTGACTCACAGTGAGCATTGTGTGCTTCTGTGTGTGTTTATGTCTGCTAGCTTAGCCTGTGCACTGAGTCACAGGGAGCCTTGTGTGTGTGTGTGTGTGTGTGTTGGTAAAGACTGTGCATTGGGTCACAGTGAGCTGTCTTTGTCTTTGTGTGATTGCTGGTGTAGACTGTGCATTGATTCAAGTTGAGCTGTGAGTGTGTGTGTGGTGTTGGTATGGACGGTGCACTGAGTCACACTGAGCTGTGAGTGTGTGTGTACATGCTGGTATAATCTGAGCATTGAGTCACACTGAGGTGTGTGCTTCGTGTCTGTATGTAGTTGTATGGAATGTGCCTTGGGTCAGAATGAATTGTGTATGTGTACGTTTTTGTGTGTACTTGGTGGTGTAGAGTCTGTATTGAGTCACACTAAGCTGTGAGTGTGTGTGTGATAGGATGATAGGTATCCTATACCTGATAGGTATAGGATGTGCATTGAGTCACAAAGCCGTGTGTGTGTGTCTGTGCTGGGATAGGCTGTGCATTGTTTCACAGTGAGCCTTGTTTATGTGCTAGTACAGACCGTGCATTGATTCAGTAAACCATGTGTGTGCTTTTCTGTGTTTGTCTGCTGATATAGGCTGTGAACTGAGTCACAGTGGGCCATGTGTGTTTGTGTCTGATGGTATAGGTGATTCATTGAATCACAGTGAGCCATATATGAGTGCGTGTTTGTGTGTGTGTGTGTGTTGTGCTGTAGGGTGAGCATTGAGTCACAGTGTGCTGTGTGTGTGTTGTTGTGTGTGTGTGTAGTACAGTCTGAGCATTCAGTTACAGTGCGATGTGTTGCATGTGTTTCTGCTATTATGAAGTGTACATTGAGTCACAATGAGCCGTCTGTAATTGTGTGTGTGTGTGTGTGTGTGTGTGTTGGTAGAGGCTGTGAATTGAATCAGAATTAGGTGATTATGTGTGTGTGGTGGTATGAGCTTTGCATTGTGTCATGGAGGTATGTGTGTGTGTGTTGCTACAGACTTCATTGAGTCACAGTGAGCCTGGTGAGTGTCTCTGTGCTGATAGAGGCTGTGAATTGAGTCACAGTTTCTTATGTGTGTGTGATTGTGTGCTGGTATACACTGTGCATTGAGTCATAGTGAGCAGGTCTGTGTGTGTCTTTGTTTTTCTGCAGTAGTACGGGTGGAGCCTTTAATCAGTTATGTGTGTGTGTGTGTGTGTTCGTTTGGTCTTTACATTGAGTCACTAAGGTGTATATGTGTGTGTGTGGTGTTATAGACTGTGCATTGAGTCAGAGTGAGCCGTGAGTGTGTGTGTATGAGAGTGTGTGTGCTGGTGGGCTTTTGTTGATGCACTGGTGTGTGTGCATGTGTGTCTGTTGTGCTACAGACTGCATTGAGTCACAGTGAGACATGTTTGTGTGTGCTGGTATAGGCGATTGATTGAGTCACAGTGATCCATTTGTGTGTGCATGTTAGTATGCGTGTGTTCTTGTTTAGGCTGTGCATTGAGTCACACTGAGGTGTGTGTGTATCCTTGTGTGTGTTGGTATAGATTGTGCATAGAATCACAGTACCATATGTGTGTGTGTGTGCTGGTAAAATCTGAGCATTGAGTCACACTGTCGTGTGTGGTGTGTGTCTGTATGTACTTGTATGGACTGTACATTGAGTCACAGTGAGCATGTGTGTGTGTGTGTGTGTGCACTGGTATGCCTTGAACACTGAATCAGCTAGCTGTGTGTGTGTGCTCATATTGGCTTTGAGTTGAGTCACTGAGGACTATGTGTGTCTGTGTAGGAGGGGGGCTACAGACTATGCATTTAGTCACACTGACACGTTTGTGTACGTGAGTGTGTCTTGTGGTATGTGATTTCATTGAGTCACTGGAGTTTGTGTGTGTGTGTGTGTGGTGTTACAGACTGCATTGAGTCACAGTGAGGCGTGTGTGTGTATGATGGCATAGGCAATTGATTGAGTCACAGTGAGGCATGTGTGTGTGTTCTCATATAGGCTGTGCATTGAATCACAGTGAGACATGTATCTGTGAGTGTGTGTTTGTGTGTGCTAGTATATGGTGTGTATTGAGTCACACTGAGGTGTGTGTGTGTGTGTATGTGTTGTTATAGATTGTGCATTGAGTCAGAGTGCCGTGTCAGTGTGTGCATGCTGGTATAGACTATGCACTGAATCAGGGTGAGGGGTGTGTGTGTCTGTGTGTTCTGGTATAGGCGGACCATTGAGTCACACTGAGGTGTGTGTGTGTGTCTGTGTGTGTGTGTGCTGGTACAGCCTGTGCATTAATCACAGTCAGTTGTGTGTGTATGTTCATCTACAAGTTGCACTTTGTGTCACAGTGTGTCTGTGTGTGATATTATACGGTATACACTGAGTCAAAGGGAGCTGTGTGTGTGGGGGGGTGCATGTGCTCTTATAGACTTTGCATTGAGTCACACTGAGCTGTGTGTTTGAAAGTCTGTGTGTGTGTGTGTGTAGAGGTATAGGCTGTGTACTGACTCACAGTGAGCATTGTGTGCTTCTGTGTGTGTGTATGTCTGCTAGCTTAGACTGTGCACAGAGTCCCAGGGAGCCGTGTGTGTCTGTGTGTGTGTGTGTGTTGGTAAAGACTGTGCATTGGGTCGCAGTGAGCTGTCTTTGTCTGTGTGTGTGACTGCTGGTGTAGGCTGTGCATTGATTCAAGTTGAGCTGTGAGGGTGTGTGTGGTGTTGATATGGACGGTGCACTGTGTCACACTGAGTTGCGTGTGCGTGCTGGTATAATCTGAGTGTTGAGTCACACTGAGGTTTGTGCTTCGTGTCTGAAGGTAGTTGTATGGAATGTGCCTTGGGTCACAATGAATTGTGTATGTGTACGTTTTTGTGTGTACTTGGTGGTGTAGAGTCTGTATTGAGTCACACTAAGTTGTGAGTGTGTGTGTGTGATGGTATAGGATGTGCATTGAGTCACAAAGCCGTGTGTGTGTGTCTGTGCTGGTATAGGCTGTGCATTGATTCACAGTGAGCCTTGTGTATGAGCTAGTACGGATTGTGCATTAGTCAGTGAACCACGTGTGTGCTTTTCTGTGTTTGTCTGGCTGTGAACTGAGTCACAGTGGGCCATGTGTGTTTGTGTCTGATGGTATAGGTGATTCATTGAGTCACAGTGAGCCATGTATGAGTGCGTGTTTGTGTGTGTGTGTGTTGTGCTATAGGGTGAGCATTGAGTCACAGTGTGCTGTGTGTGTGTTGTTGTCTGTGTGTGTAGTATAGTCTGAGCATTCAGTTACAGTGTGATGTGTTGCATGTGTTTCTGCTATTATGAAGTGTACATTGAGTCGCAATGAGCCCTCTGTAATTGTGTGTGTGTTTGTGTGTGTTGGTAGAGGCTGTGCATTGAATCAGAATTAGGTGTTTATGTGTGTGCGGTGGTATGAGCTTTGCATTGTGTCATGGAGGTGTGTGTGTGTGTCTGTGTGTGTCTGCTGCTACAGATTTCATTGAGTCACAGTGAGCCTGGTGAGTGTCTGTGTGCTGATAGAGGCTGTGAATTGAGTCACAGTTTCTTATATGTGTGTGATTGTGTGCTGGTATACACTGTGCATGGAGTCATAGTGAGCAGGTCTGTGTGTGTCTGTGTGTTTGTGCAGTAGTACAGAAGGAGCATTTAATCAGTTATGTGTGTGTGTGTATGTTCGTTTGGTCTTTGCATTGAGTCACTGTGGTGTATGTGTGTGTGTGTGTGGTGCGATAGATTGTGCATTGAGTCAGAATGAGCCGTGAGTGTGTGTGTATGAGAGTGTGTGTGCTGGTGGGATTTTGTTGCACTGGGGTGTGTGTGTGTGTGTACTGCTACAGACTGCATTGAGTCACAGTGAGACGTGTTTGTGTGTGCTGGTATAAGCGATTGATTCACAGTGATCCATTTGTGTGTGTGTGTTAGTATGCGTGTGTTCTTGTTTGGGCTGTGCATTGAGTCACACTGCGATGTGTGTGTATGCTTGTGTGTTTTGGTATAGATTGTGCATAGAATCACAGTACCATATGTGTGTGTGTGTGCTGGTAAAATCTGAGCATTGAGTCACACTGTCCTGTGTGCTGTGTGTCTATGTACTTGAATGGACTGTGCATTGAGTCACAGTGAGCATGTGTGTGTGTTTGTGTGTGTGTGTGTGCTCATATTGGCTTTGAGTTGAGTCACTGAAGTGTATGTGTGTCTGTTTAGGTGGGGGGCTACAGACTGTGAATTGAGTCACACTGAGTTGTTTGTGTACATGAGTGAGTGTTGTGTATGGGTTTTCATTGAGTCACTGTGTTTTGTGTGTGTGTGTGTGTTTGTAGTGCTACGGACTGCATGGGGTCACAGTGAGCTGTGTGTGTGTGTGCTTGCTGGTGTAGGCTGTGCATTGATTCAAGGTTAGCTGTCAGTGTGTGTGGTGCTGGAATGGAATGTGCACTGAGACACAGTCATCTGTGTGTGTGTGCATACATGTGTGCTGGAATCAGCTGTGCACTGCATCACTGTGAGCCGTGTGTGTGTTTGTGTGTGTGTGCTGAAAAATCTGAGCATTGAATCACACTGAGGTCTGTGCTGTGTGTCTGTATGTAGTGGTATGGCCTGTGCAAGGAATCAGTGAGCTGTGTGTGTGTGTGTTTGTGTATTTGGTGGTGTAGAGTCTGTATTGAGTCTCATGAAGCTGTGTGTGTGTGTGTGTGTGTGTGTGATGGTATAGGATGTGCATTGGGTCACAGAACCATATATATGTGTCTGAGCTGGTATAGGCAGTGCATTGACTCACAGTGAGTGTTGTGTATGTGCTACTACAGACTGTGCATTGAGTCAGTGATCAATTTTGTGTGTTTGTGTGATTGTCTGCTCATATAGGCTGTGCACTGTGTCACAGTAACCCATGTGTGTTTGTGGGAGTGTGTTTTTGAGTGATGGTATAAGTGGTTCATTGTGTCACAGTGAGCCATGTATGAGTGCATGTTTGTGTGTGTGTGTGTGTTCTGGTAGAGGCTAAGCATTGTGTCACAGTGTGTCATGTGTGTGTGTGGTTGTGTGTGTGTTTAGTACAGTCTGCACATTGATTTACAGTGAGATGTTTTACATGTGTTTGTGCTTGTATGAGCTATACGTTGAGTCACAATGAGCCATGCGTGTGTGTGTGTGCTGGTAGAGGCTGAGCATTGAATCACAGTTAGGAGTTTGTTTGTGTGTACTGGTATGGGTTTTGCATTGAGTCACAGAGGTATGTGTGTGTTTGTGTGTGTCTATGTGTGTATGTCTGTGTTGCCACAGACTTCATTGTGTCACAGTGAGCTTTATGAGTGTCTGTGTGCAGATACAGGCTGTGAATTGAGTCCCAGTGTGTTACGTGTGTGTGTGTGTGTGTGCTGGTATAGCCTGTGCATTGAGTCACAGTGAGCTGTGTGTGTGTGTGTTTGCTGGTGTAGGCTGTGCAGTGATTCAAGGTGACCTGTGATTGTGTGTGTTGAACAGGAACGGACTGTGCACTGAGTCACAGTGAGCCATGTGTGAGTGTGTGCATGTGTGTGAGCCAGTTTAGGATGTGCACTGAGTCACGGTGAGCTGTGTGTGTTTGTGTGTGTGTTCTGGTAAAATATGAGCATTGAGTCACACTGAGGGGTGTCCTGTGTGTCTGTATGTACTGGCATGGACTGTGAATGGAATCACAGTGAGTGCTGTGTGTGTGTATTTTGTTGTATAGAGGCTTTATTGAGTCACACTAAACTCTGTGTGTGTGTGTGTGTGTGATGGTATAGGTGGTTCATTGAGTCAGAGTGAGCCAAGTATGAGTGTGTGTGTGTGTGTTTTGGGGTAAAAGCTGAGCATTGCATCACAGGGTGTCATGTGTGTGTCTGTTGTTGTGTGTCTGTGTAATACAGTCTGAGCATTGAGTTACAGTGAGATGTGTTGCATGTGTTTGTGCTAGTATGAACTGTACATTGAGTCACAACGAGCCATGTGTGTTTGTGTGTGTGTGTGTGCTGCTGGAGGCTGATCATTGAATCACAGTTACGTGTTTGGGTGTGTGTGCTGGTATGGGCTTTTCATTGAGTCACGGACTTGTATGTGTGTGTGTGTGTGCATGTGTGTGTGTTGCTAAGATTTACTTCAGTCACAGTGAGCCTTGTGAGTGTATATGTGCTGATATAGGCTGTGAATTGAGTCACAGTGTGTTATGTGTGAGTGTGTCTGTGTGTGTGCTGGTAAAGACAGTGCATTGAGTCACAATAAGTTGTGTGTGTGTTAATATTCTCATATAGACTGTGCATTGAGTAACAGTGAGCAAGTGTGTGTGAGTTTGTGGGAGTGTATGAGCACTGGTATGGGTGGAGCATTGAATCAGTTAGGTGTGTGTGTGTCTGTGCTCCTATGGGCTATCTAATGAGCTACTGAGGTGTACATGTGTTTCTGTAGTTTTACCACAGACTGCATTTAATCACAGTGAGCAGGGTGTGTGTGTGTATGTGAGTGTGTGTGCTGGTAGGCTTTCATTGAGTCCCTGGTGTGTGTGTGTGTGTGGTGCTACAGACTGCATTGAGTCACAGTGAGGCGTGTGTGTGTATGATGGTATAGGCAATTGATTGAGTCACAGTGAGGCATGTGTGTGTGTTCTCATATAGGCTGTGCATTGAATCACAGTGAGCCCTGTATCTGTGAGTGTGTGTTTGTGTGTGCTAGTATAGGGTGTGTATTGAGTCACACTGAGGTGTGTGTGTGTGCGTGTGTGTTGTTATAGCTTGTGCATTGAGTCAGAGTGCCATGTCAGTGTGTGCATTCTGGTATAGACTATGCACTGAATCAGAGTGAGGGGGGTGTGTGTCTGTGTGTTCTGGTATAGGCAGACCATTGGGTCACACTTAGGTGTGTGTGTGTGTTTGTGTGTGTGTGTGCTGATACAGCCTGTGCATTAATCGCAGCCAGTTGTGTGTGTATGTGCACCTACAGGTTGCACTTTGTGTCACAGTGTTTTGTGAGTGTGTGTGATATTATATGGTATACAATGAGTCAAAGGGAGGTGTGTGTGGGGGGGTTCATGTGTCTTATAGGCTATGCATTGAGTCACACTGAGCTGTGTGTTTGAATGTCTGTATGTGTTTGTGTGTGTGTAGAGGTATAGGCTGTGTATTGACTCACAGTGAGCATTGTGTGCTTCTGTGTGTGTTTATGTCTGCTAGCTTAGCCTGTGCACTGAGTCACAGGGAGCCTTGTGTGTGTGTGTGTTGGTAAAGACTGTGCATTGGGTCACAGTGAGCTGTCTTTGTCTTTGTGTGATTGCTGGTGTAGACTGTGCATTGATTCAAGTTGAGCTGTGAGTGTGTGTGTGGTGTTGGTATGGACGGTGCACTGAGTCACACTGAGCTGTGAGTGTGTGTGTACATGCTGGTATAATCTGAGCGTTGAGTCACACTGAGGTGTGTGCTTCGTGTCTGTATGTAGTTGTATGGATTGTGCCTTGGGTCAGAATGAATTGTGTATGTGTACGTTTTTGTGTGTACTTGGTGGTGTAGAGTCTGTATTGAGTCACACTAAGCTGTGAGTGTGTGTGTGATAGGATGATAGGTATCCTATACCTGATAGGTATAGGATGTGCATTGAGTCACAAAGCCGTGTGTGTGTGTCTGTGCTGGGATAGGCTGTGCATTGATTCACAGTGAGCCTTGTTTATGTGCTAGTACAGACCGTGCATTGATTCAGTAAACCATGTGTGTGCTTTTCTGTGTTTGTCTGCTGATATAGGCTGTGAACTGAGTCACAGTGGGCCATGTGTGTTTGTGTCTGATGGTATAGGTGATTCATTGAATCACAGTGAGCCATATATGAGTGCGTGTTTGTGTGTGTGTGTGTGTTGTGCTGTAGGGTGAGCATTGAGTCACAGTGTGCCGTGTGTGTGTTGTTGTGTGTGTGTGTAATACAGTCTGAGCATTCAGTTACAGTGCGATGTGTTGCATGTGTTTCTGCTATTATGAAGTGTACATTGAGTCACAATGAGCCATCTGTAATTGTGTGTGTGTGTGTGTGTGTGTTGGTAGAGGCTGTGAATTGAATCAGAATTAGGTGATTATGTGTGTGTGGTGGTATGAGCTTTGCATTGTGTCATGGAGGTATGTGTGTGTGTGTTGCTACAGACTTCATTGAGTCACAGTGAGCCTGGTGAGTGTCTCTGTGCTGATAGAGGCTGTGAATTGAGTCACAGTTTCTTATGTGTGTGTGATTGTGTGCTGGTATACACTGTGCATTGAGTCATAGTGAGCAGGTCTGTGTGTGTCTTTGTTTTTCTGCAGTAGTACGGGTGGAGCCTTTAATCAGTTATGTGTGTGTGTGTGTGTTCGTTTGGTCTTTACATTGAGTCACTAAGGTGTATATGTGTGTGTGTGGTGTTATAGACTGTGCATTGAGTCAGAGTGAGTGTGTGTGTATGAGGGTTTGTGTGCTGGTGGGCTTTTGTTGATGCACTGGTGTGTGTGCATGTGTGTCTGTTGTGCTACAGACTGCATTGAGTCACAGTGAGACATGTTTGTGTGTGCTGGTATAGGCGATTGATTGAGTCACAGTGATCCATTTGTGTGTGCATGTTAGTATGCATGTGTTCTTGTTTAGGCTGTGCATTGAGTCACACTGAGGTGTGTGTGTATCCTTGTGTGTGTTGGTATAGATTGTGCATAGAATAACAGTACCATATGTGTGTGTGTGTGCTGGTAAAATCTGAGCATTGAGTCACACTGTCGTGTGTGGTGTGTGTCTGTATGTACTTGTATGGACTGTACATTGAGTCACAGTGAGCATGTGTGTGTGTGTGTGTGTGTGTGCACTGGTATGCCTTGAACACTGAATCAGCTAGGTGTGTGTGTGTGCTCATATTGGCTTTGAGTTGAGTCACTGAGGACTATGTGTGTCTGTGTAGGAGGGGGGCTACAGACTATGCATTTAGTCACACTGACACGTTTGTGTACATGAGTGTGTGTTTTGGTATGTGATTTCATTGAGTCACTGGAGTTTGTGTGTGTGTGTGTGTGGTGTTACAGACTGCATTGAGTCACAGTGAGGCGTGTGTGTGTATGATGGCATAGGCAATTGATTGAGTCACAGTGACGCATGTGTGTGTGTTCTCATATAGGCTGTGCATTGAATCACAGTGAGACATGTATCTGTGAGTGTGTGTTTGTGTGTGCTAGTATATGGTGTGTATTGAGTCACACTGAGGTGTGTGTGTGTGTGTATGTGTTGTTATAGATTGTGCATTGAGTCAGAGTGCCGTGTCAGTGTGTGCATGCTGGTATAGACTATGCACTGAATCAGGGTGAGGGGTGTGTGTGTCTGTGTGTTCTGGTATAGGCGGACCATTGAGTCACACTGAGGTGTGTGTGTGTGTCTGTGTGTGTGTGTGTGTGCTGGTACAGCCTGTGCATTAATCACAGTCAGTTGCGTGTGTATGTTCATCTACAAGTTGCACTTTGTGTCACAGTGTGTCTGTGTGTGATATTATACGGTATACACTGAGTCAAAGGGAGCTGTGTGTGTGGGGGGGTGCATGTGCTCTTATAGACTTTGCATTGAGTCACACTGAGCTGTTTGTTTGAAAGTCTGTCTGTGTGTGTGTGTGTGTAGAGGTATAGGCTGTGTACTGACTCACAGTGAGCATTGTGTGCTTCTGTGTGTGTGTATGTCTGCTAGCTTAGACTGTGCACAGAGTCCCAGGGAGCCGTGTGTGTCTGTGTGTGTGTGTGTGTTGGTAAAGACTGTGCATTGGGTCGCAGTGAGCTGTCTTTGTCTGTGTGTGTGACTGCTGGTGTAGGCTGTGCATTGATTCAAGTTGAGCTGTGAGGGTGTGTGTGGTGTTGATATGGACGGTGCACTGTGTCACACTGAGTTGCGTGTGCGTGCTGGTATAATCTGAGCGTTGAGTCACACTGAGGTTTGTGCTTCGTGTCTGAAGGTAGTTGTATGGAATGTGCCTTGGGTCACAATGAATTGTGTATGTGTACGTTTTTGTGTGTACTTGGTGGTGTAGAGTCTGTATTGAGTCACACTAAGTTGTGAGTGTGTGTGTGTGATGGTATAGGATGTGCATTGAGTCACAAAGCCGTGTGTGTGTGTCTGTGCTGGTATAGGCTGTGCATTGATTCACAGTGAGCCTTGTGTATGAGCTAGTACGGATTGTGCATTAGTCAGTGAACCACGTGTGTGCTTTTCTGTGTTTGTCTGGCTGTGAACTGAGTCACAGTGGGCCATGTGTGTTTGTGTCTGATGGTATAGGTGATTCATTGAGTCACAGTGAGCCATGTATGAGTGCGTGTTTGTGTGTGTGTGTGTTGTGCTATAGGGTGAGCATTGAGTCACAGTGTGCTGTGTGTGTGTTGTTGTCTGTGTGTGTAGTATAGTCTGAGCATTCAGTTACAGTGTGATGTGTTGCATGTGTTTCTGCTATTATGAAGTGTACATTGAGTCGCAATGAGCCCTCTGTAATTGTGTGTGTGTTTGTGTGTGTTGGTAGAGGCTGTGCATTGAATCAGAATTAGGTGTTTATGTGTGTGCGGTGGTATGAGCTTTGCATTGTGTCATGGAGGTGTGTGTGTGTGTCTGTGTGTGTCTGCTGCTACAGATTTCATTGAGTCACAGTGAGCCTGGTGAGTGTCTGTGTGCTGATAGAGGCTGTGAATTGAGTCACAGTTTCTTATATGTGTGTGATTGTGTGCTGGTATACACTGTGCATGGAGTCATAGTGAGCAGGTCTGTGTGTGTCTGTGTGTTTGTGCAGTAGTACAGAAGGAGCATTTAATCAGTTATGTGTGTGTGTGTATGTTCGTTTGGTCTTTGCATTGAGTCACTGTGGTGTATGTGTGTGTGTGTGTGGTGCGATAGATTGTGCATTGAGTCAGAATGAGCCGTGAGTGTGTGTGTATGAGAGTGTGTGTGCTGGTGGGATTTTGTTGCACTGGGGTGTGTGTGTGTGTGTACTGCTACAGACTGCATTGAGTCACAGTGAGACGTGTTTGTGTGTGCTGGTATAAGCGATTGATTCACAGTGATCCATTTGTGTGTGTGTGTTAGTATGCGTGTGTTCTTGTTTGGGCTGTGCATTGAGTCACACTGCGATGTGTGTGTATGCTTGTGTGTTTTGGTATAGATTGTGCATAGAATCACAGTACCATATGTGTGTGTGTGTGCTGGTAAAATCTGAGCATTGAGTCACACTGTCCTGTGTGCTGTGTGTCTATGTACTTGAATGGACTGTGCATTGAGTCACAGTGAGCATGTGTGTGTGTTTGTGTGTGTGTGTGTGTGTGCTCATATTGGCTTTGAGTTGAGTCACTGAAGTGTATGTGTGTCTGTTTAGGTGGGGGGCTACAGACTGTGAATTGAGTCACACTGAGTTGTTTGTGTACATGAGTGAGTGTTGTGTATGGGTTTTCATTGAGTCACTGTGTTTTGTGTGTGTGTGTGTGTTTGTAGTGCTACGGACTGCATGGGGTCACAGTGAGCTGTGTGTGTGTGTGCTTGCTGGTGTAGGCTGTGCATTGATTCAAGGTTAGCTGTCAGTGTGTGTGGTGCTGGAATGGAATGTGCACTGAGACACAGTCATCTGTGTGTGTGTGCATACATGTGTGCTGGAATCAGCTGTGCACTGCATCACTGTGAGCCGTGTGTGTGTTTGTGTGTGTGTGCTGAAAAATCTGAGCATTGAATCACACTGAGGTCTGTGCTGTGTGTCTGTATGTAGTGGTATGGCCTGTGCAAGGAATCAGTGAGCTGTGTGTGTGTGTTTGTGTATTTGGTGGTGTAGAGTCTGTATTGAGTCTCATGAAGCTGTGTGTGTGTGTGTGTGTGTGTGTGTGATGGTATAGGATGTGCATTGGGTCACAGAACCATATATATGTGTCTGAGCTGGTATAGGCAGTGCATTGACTCACAGTGAGTGTTGTGTATGTGCTACTACAGACTGTGCATTGAGTCAGTGATCAATTTTGTGTGTTTGTGTGATTGTCTGCTCATATAGGCTGTGCACTGTGTCACAGTAACCCATGTGTGTTTGTGGGAGTGTGTTTTTGAGTGATGGTATAAGTGGTTCATTGTGTCACAGTGAGCCATGTATGAGTGCATGTTTGTGTGTGTGTGTGTGTTCTGGTAGAGGCTAAGCATTGTGTCACAGTGTGTCATGTGTGTGTGTGGTTGTGTGTGTGTTTAGTACAGTCTGCACATTGATTTACAGTGAGATGTTTTACATGTGTTTGTGCTTGTATGAGCTATACGTTGAGTCACAATGAGCCATGCGTGTGTGTGTGTGCTGGTAGAGGCTGAGCATTGAATCACAGTTAGGAGTTTGTTTGTGTGTACTGGTATGGGTTTTGCATTGAGTCACAGAGGTATGTGTGTGTTTGTGTGTGTCTATGTGTGTATGTCTGTGTTGCCACAGACTTCATTGTGTCAGAGTGAGCTTTATGAGTGTCTGTGTGCAGATACAGGCTGTGAATTGAGTCCCAGTGTGTTACGTGTGTGTGTGTGTGTGTGCTGGTATAGCCTGTGCATTGAGTCACAGTGAGCTGTGTGTGTGTGTGTTTGCTGGTGTAGGCTGTGCAGTGATTCAAGGTGACCTGTGATTGTGTGTGTTGAACAGGAACGGACTGTGCACTGAGTCACAGTGAGCCATGTGTGAGTGTGTGCATGTGTGTGAGCCAGTTTAGGATGTGCACTGAGTCACGGTGAGCTGTGTGTGTTTGTGTGTGTGTTCTGGTAAAATATGAGCATTGAGTCACACTGAGGGGTGTCCTGTGTGTCTGTATGTACTGGCATGGACTGTGAATGGAATCACAGTGAGTGCTGTGTGTGTGTATTTTGTTGTATAGAGGCTTTATTGAGTCACACTAAACTCTGTGTGTGTGTGTGTGTGTGATGGTATAGGTGGTTCATTGAGTCAGAGTGAGCCAAGTATGAGTGTGTGTGTGTGTGTTTTGGGGTAAAAGCTGAGCATTGCATCACAGGGTGTCATGTGTGTGTCTGTTGTTGTGTGTCTGTGTAATACAGTCTGAGCATTGAGTTACAGTGAGATGTGTTGCATGTGTTTGTGCTAGTATGAACTGTACATTGAGTCACAACGAGCCATGTGTGTTTGTGTGTGTGTGTGTGCTGCTGGAGGCTGATCATTGAATCACAGTTACGTGTTTGGGTGTGTGTGCTGGTATGGGCTTTTCATTGAGTCACGGACTTGTATGTGTGTGTGTGTGTGCATGTGTGTGTGTTGCTAAGATTTACTTCAGTCACAGTGAGCCTTGTGAGTGTATATGTGCTGATATAGGCTGTGAATTGAGTCACAGTGTGTTATGTGTGAGTGTGTCTGTGTGTGTGCTGGTAAAGACAGTGCATTGAGTCACAATAAGTTGTGTGTGTGTTAATATTCTCATATAGACTGTGCATTGAGTAACAGTGAGCAAGTGTGTGTGAGTTTGTGGGAGTGTATGAGCACTGGTATGGGTGGAGCATTGAATCAGTTAGGTGTGTGTGTGTCTGTGCTCCTATGGGCTATCTAATGAGCTACTGAGGTGTACATGTGTTTCTGTAGTTTTACCACAGACTGCATTTAATCACAGTGAGCAGGGTGTGTGTGTGTATGTGAGTGTGTGTGCTGGTAGGCTTTCATTGAGTCCCTGGTGTGTGTGTGTGTGTGGTGCTACAGACTGCATTGAGTCACAGTGAGGCATGTGTGTGTATGATGGTATAGGCAATTGATTGAGTCACAGTGAGGCATGTGTGTGTGTTCTCATATAGGCTGTGCATTGAATCACAGTGAGCCCTGTATCTGTGAGTGTGTGTTTGTGTGTGCTAGTATAGGGTGTGTATTGAGTCACACTGAGGTGTGTGTGTGTGCGTGTGTGTTGTTATAGCTTGTGCATTGAGTCAGAGTGCCATGTCAGTGTGTGCATTCTGGTATAGACTATGCACTGAATCAGAGTGAGGGGGGTGTGTGTCTGTGTGTTCTGGTATAGGCAGACCATTGGGTCACACTTAGGTGTGTGTGTGTGTTTGTGTGTGTGTGTGCTGATACAGCCTGTGCATTAATCGCAGCCAGTTGTGTGTGTATGTGCACCTACAGGTTGCACTTTGTGTCACAGTGTTTTGTGAGTGTGTGTGATATTATATGGTATACAATGAGTCAAAGGGAGGTGTGTGTGGGGGGGTTCATGTGTCTTATAGGCTATGCATTGAGTCACACTGAGCTGTGTGTTTGAATGTCTGTATGTGTTTGTGTGTGTGTAGAGGTATAGGCTGTGTATTGACTCACAGTGAGCATTGTGTGCTTCTGTGTGTGTTTATGTCTGCTAGCTTAGCCTGTGCACTGAGTCACAGGGAGCCTTGTGTGTGTGTGTGTTGGTAAAGACTGTGCATTGGGTCACAGTGAGCTGTCTTTGTCTTTGTGTGATTGCTGGTGTAGACTGTGCATTGATTCAAGTTGAGCTGTGAGTGTGTGTGTGGTGTTGGTATGGACGGTGCACTGAGTCACACTGAGCTGTGAGTGTGTGTGTACATGCTGGTATAATCTGAGCGTTGAGTCACACTGAGGTGTGTGCTTCGTGTCTGTATGTAGTTGTATGGATTGTGCCTTGGGTCAGAATGAATTGTGTATGTGTACGTTTTTGTGTGTACTTGGTGGTGTAGAGTCTGTATTGAGTCACACTAAGCTGTGAGTGTGTGTGTGATAGGATGATAGGTATCCTATACCTGATAGGTATAGGATGTGCATTGAGTCACAAAGCCGTGTGTGTGTGTCTGTGCTGGGATAGGCTGTGCATTGATTCACAGTGAGCCTTGTTTATGTGCTAGTACAGACCGTGCATTGATTCAGTAAACCATGTGTGTGCTTTTCTGTGTTTGTCTGCTGATATAGGCTGTGAACTGAGTCACAGTGGGCCATGTGTGTTTGTGTCTGATGGTATAGGTGATTCATTGAATCACAGTGAGCCATATATGAGTGCGTGTTTGTGTGTGTGTGTGTGTTGTGCTGTAGGGTGAGCATTGAGTCACAGTGTGCCGTGTGTGTGTTGTTGTGTGTGTGTGTAATACAGTCTGAGCATTCAGTTACAGTGCGATGTGTTGCATGTGTTTCTGCTATTATGAAGTGTACATTGAGTCACAATGAGCCATCTGTAATTGTGTGTGTGTGTGTGTGTGTGTTGGTAGAGGCTGTGCATTGAATCAGAATTAGGTGATTATGTGTGTGTGGTGGTATGAGCTTTGCATTGTGTCATGGAGGTATGTGTGTGTGTGTTGCTACAGACTTCATTGAGTCACAGTGAGCCTGGTGAGTGTCTCTGTGCTGATAGAGGCTGTGAATTGAGTCACAGTTTCTTATGTGTGTGTGATTGTGTGCTGGTATACACTGTGCATTGAGTCATAGTGAGCAGGTCTGTGTGTGTCTTTGTTTTTCTGCAGTAGTACGGGTGGAGCCTTTAATCAGTTATGTGTGTGTGTGTGTGTTCGTTTGGTCTTTACATTGAGTCACTAAGGTGTATATGTGTGTGTGTGGTGTTATAGACTGTGCATTGAGTCAGAGTGAGTGTGTGTGTATGAGGGTTTGTGTGCTGGTGGGCTTTTGTTGATGCACTGGTGTGTGTGCATGTGTGTCTGTTGTGCTACAGACTGCATTGAGTCACAGTGAGACATGTTTGTGTGTGCTGGTATAGGCGATTGATTGAGTCACAGTGATCCATTTGTGTGTGCATGTTAGTATGCATGTGTTCTTGTTTAGGCTGTGCATTGAGTCACACTGAGGTGTGTGTGTATCCTTGTGTGTGTTGGTATAGATTGTGCATAGAATAACAGTACCATATGTGTGTGTGTGTGCTGGTAAAATCTGAGCATTGAGTCACACTGTCGTGTGTGGTGTGTGTCTGTATGTACTTGTATGGACTGTACATTGAGTCACAGTGAGCATGTGTGTGTGTGTGTGTGTGTGTGCACTGGTATGCCTTGAACACTGAATCAGCTAGGTGTGTGTGTGTGCTCATATTGGCTTTGAGTTGAGTCACTGAGGACTATGTGTGTCTGTGTAGGAGGGGGGCTACAGACTATGCATTTAGTCACACTGACACGTTTGTGTACATGAGTGTGTGTTTTGGTATGTGATTTCATTGAGTCACTGGAGTTTGTGTGTGTGTGTGTGTGGTGTTACAGACTGCATTGAGTCACAGTGAGGCGTGTGTGTGTATGATGGCATAGGCAATTGATTGAGTCACAGTGACGCATGTGTGTGTGTTCTCATATAGGCTGTGCATTGAATCACAGTGAGACATGTATCTGTGAGTGTGTGTTTGTGTGTGCTAGTATATGGTGTGTATTGAGTCACACTGAGGTGTGTGTGTGTGTGTATGTGTTGTTATAGATTGTGCATTGAGTCAGAGTGCCGTGTCAGTGTGTGCATGCTGGTATAGACTATGCACTGAATCAGGGTGAGGGGTGTGTGTGTCTGTGTGTTCTGGTATAGGCGGACCATTGAGTCACACTGAGGTGTGTGTGTGTGTCTGTGTGTGTGTGTGTGTGCTGGTACAGCCTGTGCATTAATCACAGTCAGTTGCGTGTGTATGTTCATCTACAAGTTGCACTTTGTGTCACAGTGTGTCTGTGTGTGATATTATACGGTATACACTGAGTCAAAGGGAGCTGTGTGTGTGGGGGGGTGCATGTGCTCTTATAGACTTTGCATTGAGTCACACTGAGCTGTTTGTTTGAAAGTCTGTCTGTGTGTGTGTGTGTGTAGAGGTATAGGCTGTGTACTGACTCACAGTGAGCATTGTGTGCTTCTGTGTGTGTGTATGTCTGCTAGCTTAGACTGTGCACAGAGTCCCAGGGAGCCGTGTGTGTCTGTGTGTGTGTGTGTGTTGGTAAAGACTGTGCATTGGGTCGCAGTGAGCTGTCTTTGTCTGTGTGTGTGACTGCTGGTGTAGGCTGTGCATTGATTCAAGTTGAGCTGTGAGGGTGTGTGTGGTGTTGATATGGACGGTGCACTGTGTCACACTGAGTTGCGTGTGCGTGCTGGTATAATCTGAGCGTTGAGTCACACTGAGGTTTGTGCTTCGTGTCTGAAGGTAGTTGTATGGAATGTGCCTTGGGTCACAATGAATTGTGTATGTGTACGTTTTTGTGTGTACTTGGTGGTGTAGAGTCTGTATTGAGTCACACTAAGTTGTGAGTGTGTGTGTGTGATGGTATAGGATGTGCATTGAGTCACAAAGCCGTGTGTGTGTGTCTGTGCTGGTATAGGCTGTGCATTGATTCACAGTGAGCCTTGTGTATGAGCTAGTACGGATTGTGCATTAGTCAGTGAACCACGTGTGTGCTTTTCTGTGTTTGTCTGGCTGTGAACTGAGTCACAGTGGGCCATGTGTGTTTGTGTCTGATGGTATAGGTGATTCATTGAGTCACAGTGAGCCATGTATGAGTGCGTGTTTGTGTGTGTGTGTGTTGTGCTATAGGGTGAGCATTGAGTCACAGTGTGCTGTGTGTGTGTTGTTGTCTGTGTGTGTAGTATAGTCTGAGCATTCAGTTACAGTGTGATGTGTTGCATGTGTTTCTGCTATTATGAAGTGTACATTGAGTCGCAATGAGCCCTCTGTAATTGTGTGTGTGTTTGTGTGTGTTGGTAGAGGCTGTGCATTGAATCAGAATTAGGTGTTTATGTGTGTGCGGTGGTATGAGCTTTGCATTGTGTCATGGAGGTGTGTGTGTGTGTCTGTGTGTGTCTGCTGCTACAGATTTCATTGAGTCACAGTGAGCCTGGTGAGTGTCTGTGTGCTGATAGAGGCTGTGAATTGAGTCACAGTTTCTTATATGTGTGTGATTGTGTGCTGGTATACACTGTGCATGGAGTCATAGTGAGCAGGTCTGTGTGTGTCTGTGTGTTTGTGCAGTAGTACAGAAGGAGCATTTAATCAGTTATGTGTGTGTGTGTATGTTCGTTTGGTCTTTGCATTGAGTCACTGTGGTGTATGTGTGTGTGTGTGTGGTGCGATAGATTGTGCATTGAGTCAGAATGAGCCGTGAGTGTGTGTGTATGAGAGTGTGTGTGCTGGTGGGATTTTGTTGCACTGGGGTGTGTGTGTGTGTGTACTGCTACAGACTGCATTGAGTCACAGTGAGACGTGTTTGTGTGTGCTGGTATAAGCGATTGATTCACAGTGATCCATTTGTGTGTGTGTGTTAGTATGCGTGTGTTCTTGTTTGGGCTGTGCATTGAGTCACACTGCGATGTGTGTGTATGCTTGTGTGTTTTGGTATAGATTGTGCATAGAATCACAGTACCATATGTGTGTGTGTGTGCTGGTAAAATCTGAGCATTGAGTCACACTGTCCTGTGTGCTGTGTGTCTATGTACTTGAATGGACTGTGCATTGAGTCACAGTGAGCATGTGTGTGTGTTTGTGTGTGTGTGTGTGCTCATATTGGCTTTGAGTTGAGTCACTGAAGTGTATGTGTGTCTGTTTAGGTGGGGGGCTACAGACTGTGAATTGAGTCACACTGAGTTGTTTGTGTACATGAGTGAGTGTTGTGTATGGGTTTTCATTGAGTCACTGTGTTTTGTGTGTGTGTGTGTGTTTGTAGTGCTACGGACTGCATGGGGTCACAGTGAGCTGTGTGTGTGTGTGCTTGCTGGTGTAGGCTGTGCATTGATTCAAGGTTAGCTGTCAGTGTGTGTGGTGCTGGAATGGAATGTGCACTGAGACACAGTCATCTGTGTGTGTGTGCATACATGTGTGCTGGAATCAGCTGTGCACTGCATCACTGTGAGCCGTGTGTGTGTTTGTGTGTGTGTGCTGAAAAATCTGAGCATTGAATCACACTGAGGTCTGTGCTGTGTGTCTGTATGTAGTGGTATGGCCTGTGCAAGGAATCAGTGAGCTGTGTGTGTGTGTGTTTGTGTATTTGGTGGTGTAGAGTCTGTATTGAGTCTCATGAAGCTGTGTGTGTGTGTGTGTGTGTGTGATGGTATAGGATGTGCATTGGGTCACAGAACCATATATATGTGTCTGAGCTGGTATAGGCAGTGCATTGACTCACAGTGAGTGTTGTGTATGTGCTACTACAGACTGTGCATTGAGTCAGTGATCAATTTTGTGTGTTTGTGTGATTGTCTGCTCATATAGGCTGTGCACTGTGTCACAGTAACCCATGTGTGTTTGTGGGAGTGTGTTTTTGAGTGATGGTATAAGTGGTTCATTGTGTCACAGTGAGCCATGTATGAGTGCATGTTTGTGTGTGTGTGTGTGTTCTGGTAGAGGCTAAGCATTGTGTCACAGTGTGTCATGTGTGTGTGTGGTTGTGTGTGTGTTTAGTACAGTCTGCACATTGATTTACAGTGAGATGTTTTACATGTGTTTGTGCTTGTATGAGCTATACGTTGAGTCACAATGAGCCATGCGTGTGTGTGTGTGCTGGTAGAGGCTGAGCATTGAATCACAGTTAGGAGTTTGTTTGTGTGTACTGGTATGGGTTTTGCATTGAGTCACAGAGGTATGTGTGTGTTTGTGTGTGTCTATGTGTGTATGTCTGTGTTGCCACAGACTTCATTGTGTCAGAGTGAGCTTTATGAGTGTCTGTGTGCAGATACAGGCTGTGAATTGAGTCCCAGTGTGTTACGTGTGTGTGTGTGTGTGTGCTGGTATAGCCTGTGCATTGAGTCACAGTGAGCTGTGTGTGTGTGTGTTTGCTGGTGTAGGCTGTGCAGTGATTCCAGGTGACCTGTGATTGTGTGTGTTGAACAGGAACGGACTGTGCACTGAGTCACAGTGAGCCATGTGTGAGTGTGTGCATGTGTGTGAGCCAGTTTAGGATGTGCACTGAGTCACGGTGAGCTGTGTGTGTTTGTGTGTGTGTTCTGGTAAAATATGAGCATTGAGTCACACTGAGGGGTGTCCTGTGTGTCTGTATGTACTGGCATGGACTGTGAATGGAATCACAGTGAGTGCTGTGTGTGTGTATTTTGTTGTATAGAGTCTTTATTGAGTCACACTAAACTCTGTGTGTGTGTGTGTGTGTGATGGTATAGGTGGTTCATTGAGTCAGAGTGAGCCAAGTATGAGTGTGTGTGTGTGTGTTTTTGGGTAAAAGCTGAGCATTGCATCACAGGGTGTCATGTGTGTGTCTGTTGTTGTGTGTCTGTGTAATACAGTCTGAGCATTGAGTTACAGTGAGATGTGTTGCATGTGTTTGTGCTAGTATGAACTGTACATTGAGTCACAACGAGCCATGTGTGTTTGTGTGTGTGTGTGTGCTGCTGGAGGCTGATCATTGAATCACAGTTACGTGTTTGGGTGTGTGTGCTGGTATGGGCTTTTCATTGAGTCACGGACTTGTATGTGTGTGTGTGTGTGCATGTGTGTGTGTTGCTAAGATTTACTTCAGTCACAGTGAGCCTTGTGAGTGTATATGTGCTGATATAGGCTGTGAATTGAGTCACAGTGTGTTATGTGTGAGTGTGTCTGTGTGTGTGCTGGTAAAGACAGTGCATTGAGTCACAATAAGTTGTGTGTGTGTTAATATTCTCATATAGACTGTGCATTGAGTAACAGTGAGCAAGTGTGTGTGAGTTTGTGGGAGTGTATGAGCACTGGTATGGGTGGAGCATTGAATCAGTTAGGTGTGTGTGTGTGTGCTCTTATGGGCTATCTATTGAGCTACTGAGGTGTATTTGTGTTTCTGTCGTTTTACCCCAGACTGTGCATTTAATCACAGTGAGTGGGGTGTGTGTGTGTATGTGAGTGTGTGTGCTGGTAGGCTTTCATTGAGTCCCTGGTGTGTGTGTGTGTGTGTGTGGTGCTACAGACTGCATTGAGTCACAGTGAGGCGTGTGTGTGTATGATGGTATAGGCAATTGATTGAGTCACAGTGAGGCATGTGTGTGTGTTCTCATATAGGCTGTGCATTGAATCACAGTGAGCCCTGTATCTGTGAGTGTGTGTTTGTGTGTGCTAGTATAGGGTGTGTATTGAGTCACACTGAGGTGTGTGTGTGTGCGTGTGTGTTGTTATAGCTTGTGCATTGAGTCAGAGTGCCATGTCAGTGTGTGCATTCTGGTATAGACTATGCACTGAATCAGAGTGAGGGGGGTGTGTGTCTGTGTGTTCTGGTATAGGCGGACCATTGGGTCACACTGAGGTGTGTGTGTGTGTTTGTGTGTGTGTGTGCTGATACAGCCTGTGCATTAATCGCAGCCAGTTGTGTGTGTATGTGCACCTACAGGTTGCACTTTGTGTCACAGTGTTTTGTGAGTGTGTGTGATATTATATGGTATACAATGAGTCAAAGGGAGGTGTGTGTGGGGGGGTTCATGTGTCTTATAGGCTATGCATTGAGTCACACTGAGCTGTGTGTTTGAATGTCTGTATGTGTTTGTGTGTGTGTAGAGGTATAGGCTGTGTATTGACTCACAGTGAGCATTGTGTGCTTCTGTGTGTGTTTATGTCTGCTAGCTTAGCCTGTGCACTGAGTCACAGGGAGCCTTGTGTGTGTGTGTGTGTGTTGGTAAAGACTGTGCATTGGGTCACAGTGAGCTGTCTTTGTCTTTGTGTGATTGCTGGTGTAGACTGTGCATTGATTCAAGTTGAGCTGTGAGTGTGTGTGTGGTGTTGGTATGGACGGTGCACTGAGTCACACTGAGCTGTGAGTGTGTGTGTACATGTTGGTATAATCTGAGCATTGAGTCACACTGAGGTGTGTGCTTCGTGTCTGTATGTAGTTGTATGGAATGTGCCTTGGGTCAGAATGAATTGTGTATGTGTACGTTTTTGTGTGTACTTGGTGGTGTAGAGTCTGTATTGAGTCACACTAAGCTGTGAGTGTGTGTGTGATAGGATGATAGGTATCCTATACCTGATAGGTATAGGATGTGCATTGAGTCACAAAGCCGTGTGTGTGTGTCTGTGCTGGGATAGGCTGTGCATTGTTTCACAGTGAGCCTTGTTTATGTGCTAGTACAGACCGTGCATTGATTCAGTAAACCATGTGTGTGCTTTTCTGTGTTTGTCTGCTGATATAGGCTGTGAACTGAGTCACAGTGGGCCATGTGTGTTTGTGTCTGATGGTATAGGTGATTCATTGAATCACAGTGAGCCATATATGAGTGCGTGTTTGTGTGTGTGTGTGTGTTGTGCTGTAGGGTGAGCATTGAGTCACAGTGTGCCGTGTGTGTGTTGTTGTGTGTGTGTGTAGTACAGTCTGAGCATTCAGTTACAGTGCGATGTGTTGCATGTGTTTCTGCTATTATGAAGTGTACATTGAGTCACAATGAGCCGTCTGTAATTGTGTGTGTGTGTGTGTGTGTGTGTTGGTAGAGGCTGTGAATTGAATCAGAATTAGGTGATTATGTGTGTGTGGTGGTATGAGCTTTGCATTGTGTCATGGAGGTATGTGTGTGTGTGTTGCTACAGACTTCATTGAGTCACAGTGAGCCTGGTGAGTGTCTCTGTGCTGATAGAGGCTGTGAATTGAGTCACAGTTTCTTATGTGTGTGTGATTGTGTGCTGGTATACACTGTGCATTGAGTCATAGTGAGCAGGTCTGTGTGTGTCTTTGTTTTTCTGCAGTAGTACGGGTGGAGCCTTTAATCAGTTATGTGTGTGTGTGTGTGTGTTCGTTTGGTCTTTACATTGAGTCACTAAGGTGTATATGTGTGTGTGTGGTGTTATAGACTGTGCATTGAGTCAGAGTGAGCCGTGAGTGTGTGTGTATGAGAGTGTGTGTGCTGGTGGGCTTTTGTTGATGCACTGGTGTGTGTGCATGTGTGTCTGTTGTGCTACAGACTGCATTGAGTCACAGTGAGACATGTTTGTGTGTGCTGGTATAGGCGATTGATTGAGTCACAGTGATCCATTTGTGTGCGCATGTTAGTATGCGTGTGTTGTTGTTTAGGCTGTGCATTGAGTCACACTGAGGTGTGTGTGTATCCTTGTGTGTGTTGGTATAGATTGTGCATAGAATAACAGTACCATATGTGTGTGTGTGTGCTGGTAAAATCTGAGCATTGAGTCACACTGTCGTGTGTGGTGTGTGTCTGTATGTACTTGTATGGACTGTACATTGAGTCACAGTGAGCATGTGTGTGTGTGTGTGTGTGTGCACTGGTATGCCTTGAACACTGAATCAGCTAGCTGTGTGTGTGTGCTCATATTGGCTTTGAGTTGAGTCACTGAGGACTATGTGTGTCTGTGTAGGAGGGGGGCTACAGACTATGCATTTAGTCACACTGACACGTTTGTGTACATGAGTGTGTCTTGTGGTATGTGATTTCATTGAGTCACTGGAGTTTGTGTGTGTGTGTGTGTGGTGTTACAGACTGCATTGAGTCACAGTGAGGCGTGTGTGTGTATGATGGCATAGGCAATTGATTGAGTCACAGTGAGGCATGTGTGTGTGTTCTCATATAGGCTGTGCATTGAATCACAGTGAGACATGTATCTGTGAGTGTGTGTTTGTGTGTGCTAGTATATGGTGTGTATTGAGTCACACTGAGGTGTGTGTGTGTGCGTATGTGTTGTTATAGATTGTGCATTGAGTCAGAGTGCCGTGTCAGTGTGTGCATGCTGGTATAGACTATGCACTGAATCAGGGTGAGGGGTGTGTGTGTCTGTGTGTTCTGGTATAGGCGGACAATTGAGTCACACTGAGGTGTGTGTGTGTGTCTGTGTGTGTGTGTGTGTGCTGGTACAGCCTGTGCATTAATCACAGTCAGTTGTGTGTGTATGTTCATCTACAAGTTGCACTTTGTGTCACAGTGTGTCTGTGTGTGATATTATACGGTATACACTGAGTCAAAGGGAGCTGTGTGTGGGGGGGGGTGCATGTGCTCTTATAGACTTTGCATTGAGTCACACTGAGCTGTGTGTTTGAAAGTCTGTCTGTGTGTGTGTGTGTGTAGAGGTATAGGCTGTGTACTGACTCACAGTGAGCATTGTGTGCTTCTGTGTGTGTGTATGTCTGCTAGCTTAGACTGTGCACAGAGTCCCAGGGAGCCGTGTGTGTCTGTGTGTGTGTGTGTGTTGGTAAAGACTGTGCATTGGGTCGCAGTGAGCTGTCTTTGTCTGTGTGTGTGACTGCTGGTGTAGGCTGTGCATTGATTCAAGTTGAGCTGTGAGGGTGTGTGTGGTGTTGATATGGACGGTGCACTGTGTCACACTGAGTTGCGTGTGTGTGCTGGTATAATCTGAGTGTTGAGTCACACTGAGGTGTGTGCTTCGTGTCTGAAGGTAGTTGTATGGAATGTGCCTTGGGTCACAATGAATTGTGTATGTGTACGTTTTTGTGTGTACTTGGTGGTGTAGAGTCTGTATTGAGTCACACTAAGTTGTGAGTGTGTGTGTGTGATGGTATAGGATGTGCATTGAGTCACAAAGCCGTGTGTGTGTGTCTGTGCTGGTATAGGCTGTGCATTGATTCACAGTGAGCCTTGTGTATGAGCTAGTACGGATTGTGCATTAGTCAGTGAACCACGTGTGTGCTTTTCTGTGTTTGTCTGGCTGTGAACTGAGTCACAGTGGGCCATGTGTGTTTGTGTCTGATGGTATAGGTGATTCATTGAGTCACAGTGAGCCATGTATGAGTGCGTGTTTGTGTGTGTGTGTGTTGTGCTATAGGGTGAGCATTGAGTCACAGTGTGCTGTGTGTGTGTTGTTGTCTGTGTGTGTAGTATAGTCTGAGCATTCAGTTACAGTGTGATGTGTTGCATGTGTTTCTGCTATTATGAAGTGTACATTGAGTCGCAATGAGCCCTCTGTAATTGTGTGTGTGTTTGTGTGTGTTGGTAGAGGCTGTGCATTGAATCAGAATTAGGTGTTTATGTGTGTGCGGTGGTATGAGCTTTGCATTGTGTCATGGAGGTGTGTGTGTGTGTCTGTGTGTGTCTGCTGCTACAGATTTCATTGAGTCACAGTGAGCCTGGTGAGTGTCTGTGTGCTGATAGAGGCTGTGAATTGAGTCACAGTTTCTTATATGTGTGTGATTGTGTGCTGGTATACACTGTGCATGGAGTCATAGTGAGCAGGTCTGTGTGTGTCTGTGTGTTTGTGCAGTAGTACAGAAGGAGCATTTAATCAGTTATGTGTGTGTGTGTATGTTCGTTTGGTCTTTGCATTGAGTCACTGTGGTGTACGTGTGTGTGTGTGTGGTGCGATAGATTGTGCATTGAGTCAGAATGAGCCGTGAGTGTGTGTGTATGAGAGTGTGTGTGCTGGTGGGATTTTGTTGCACTGGGGTGTGTGTGTGTGTGTACTGCTACAGACTGCATTGAGTCACAGTGAGACGTGTTTGTGTGTGCTGGTATAAGCGATTGATTCACAGTGATCCATTTGTGTGTGTGTGTTAGTATGCATGTGTTCTTGTTTGGGCTGTGCATTGAGTCACACTGCGATGTGTGTGTATGCTTGTGTGTTTTGGTATAGATTGTGCATAGAATCACAGTACCATATGTGTGTGTGTGTGCTGGTAAAATCTGAGCATTGAGTCACACTGTCCTGTGTGCTGTGTGTCTATGTACTTGAATGGACTGTGCATTGAGTCACAGTGAGCATGTGTGTGTGTTTGTGTGTGTGTGTGTGTGCTCATATTGGCTTTGAGTTGAGTCACTGAAGTGTATGTGTGTCTGTTTAGGTGGGGGGCTACAGACTGTGAATTGAGTCACACTGAGTTGTTTGTGTACATGAGTGAGTGTTGTGTATGGGTTTTCATTGAGTCACTGTGTTTTGTGTGTGTGTGTGTGTTTGTAGTGCTACGGACTGCATGGGGTCACAGTGAGCTGTGTGTGTGTGTGCTTGCTGGTGTAGGCTGTGCATTGATTCAAGGTTAGCTGTCAGTGTGTGTGGTGCTGGAATGGAATGTGCACTGAGACACAGTCATCTGTGTGTGTGTGCATACATGTGTGCTGGAATCAGCTGTGCACTGCATCACTGTGAGCCGTGTGTGTGTTTGTGTGTGTGTGCTGAAAAATCTGAGCATTGAATCACACTGAGGTCTGTGCTGTGTGTCTGTATGTAGTGGTATGGCCTGTGCAAGGAATCAGTGAGCTGTGTGTGTGTGTGTTTGTGTATTTGGTGGTGTAGAGTCTGTATTGAGTCTCATGAAGCTGTGTGTGTGTGTGTGTGTGTGTGTGTGATGGTATAGGATGTGCATTGGGTCACAGAACCATATATATGTGTCTGAGCTGGTATAGGCAGTGCATTGACTCACAGTGAGTGTTGTGTATGTGCTACTACAGACTGTGCATTGAGTCAGTGATCAATTTTGTGTGTTTGTGTGATTGTCTGCTCATATAGGCTGTGCACTGTGTCACAGTAACCCATGTGTGTTTGTGGGAGTGTGTTTTTGAGTGATGGTATAAGTGGTTCATTGTGTCACAGTGAGCCATGTATGAGTGCATGTTTGTGTGTGTGTGTGTGTTCTGGTAGAGGCTAAGCATTGTGTCACAGTGTGTCATGTGTGTGTGTGGTTGTGTGTGTGTTTAGTACAGTCTGCACATTGATTTACAGTGAGATGTTTTACATGTGTTTGTGCTTGTATGAGCTATACGTTGAGTCACAATGAGCCATGCGTGTGTGTGTGTGCTGGTAGAGGCTGAGCATTGAATCACAGTTAGGAGTTTGTTTGTGTGTACTGGTATGGGTTTTGCATTGAGTCACAGAGGTATGTGTGTGTTTGTGTGTGTCTATGTGTGTATGTCTGTGTTGCCACAGACTTCATTGTGTCAGAGTGAGCTTTATGAGTGTCTGTGTGCAGATACAGGCTGTGAATTGAGTCCCAGTGTGTTACGTGTGTGTGTGTGTGTGTGCTGGTATAGCCTGTGCATTGAGTCACAGTGAGCTGTGTGTGTGTGTGTTTGCTGGTGTAGGCTGTGCAGTGATTCAAGGTGACCTGTGATTGTGTGTGTTGAACAGGAACGGACTGTGCACTGAGTCACAGTGAGCCATGTGTGAGTGTGTGCATGTGTGTGAGCCAGTTTAGGATGTGCACTGAGTCACGGTGAGCTGTGTGTGTTTGTGTGTGTGTTCTGGTAAAATATGAGCATTGAGTCACACTGAGGGGTGTCCTGTGTGTCTGTATGTACTGGCATGGACTGTGAATGGAATCACAGTGAGTGCTGTGTGTGTGTATTTTGTTGTATAGAGTCTTTATTGAGTCACACTAAACTCTGTGTGTGTGTGTGTGTGTGTGTGATGGTATAGGTGGTTCATTGAGTCAGAGTGAGCCAAGTATGAGTGTGTGTGTGTGTGTTTTGGGGTAAAAGCTGAGCATTGCATCACAGGGTGTCATGTGTGTGTCTGTTGTTGTGTGTCTGTGTAATACAGTCTGAGCATTGAGTTACAGTGAGACGTGTTGCATGTGTTTGTGCTAGTATGAACTGTACATTGAGTCACAATGAGCCATGTGTGTTTGTGTGTGTGTGTGTGCTGCTGGAGGCTGATCATTGAATCACAGTTACGTGTTTGGGTGTGTGTGCTGGTATGGGCTTTTCATTGAGTCACGGACTTGTATGTGTGTGTGTGTGTGCATGTGTGTGTGTTGCTAAGATTTACTTCAGTCACAGTGAGCCTTGTGAGTGTATATGTGCTGATATAGGCTGTGAATTGAGTCACAGTGTGTTATGTGTGAGTGTGTCTGTGTGTGTGCTGGTAAAGACAGTGCATTGAGTCACAATAAGTTGTGTGTGTGTTAATATTCTCATATAGACTGTGCATTGAGTAACAGTGAGCAAGTGTGTGTGAGTTTGTGGGAGTGTATGAGCACTGGTATGGGTGGAGCATTGAATCAGTTAGGTGTGTGTGTGTCTGTGCTCCTATGGGCTATCTAATGAGCTACTGAGGTGTACATGTGTTTCTGTAGTTTTACCACAGACTGCATTTAATCACAGTGAGCAGGGTGTGTGTGTGTATGTGAGTGTGTGTGCTGGTAGGCTTTCATTGAGTCCCTGGTGTGTGTGTGTGTGTGTGGTGCTACAGACTGCATTGAGTCACAGTGAGGCGTGTGTGTGTATGATGGTATAGGCAATTGATTGAGTCACAGTGAGGCATGTGTGTGTGTTCTCATATAGGCTGTGCATTGAATCACAGTGAGCCCTGTATCTGTGAGTGTGTGTTTGTGTGTGCTAGTATAGGGTGTGTATTGAGTCACACTGAGGTGTGTGTGTGTGCGTGTGTGTTGTTATAGCTTGTGCATTGAGTCAGAGTGCCATGTCAGTGTGTGCATTCTGGTATAGACTATGCACTGAATCAGAGTGAGGGGGGTGTGTGTCTGTGTGTTCTGGTATAGGCAGACCATTGGGTCACACTTAGGTGTGTGTGTGTGTTTGTGTGTGTGTGTGCTGATACAGCCTGTGCATTAATCGCAGCCAGTTGTGTGTGTATGTGCACCTACAGGTTGCACTTTGTGTCACAGTGTTTTGTGAGTGTGTGTGATATTATATGGTATACAATGAGTCAAAGGGAGGTGTGTGTGGGGGGGTTCATGTGTCTTATAGGCTATGCATTGAGTCACACTGAGCTGTGTGTTTGAATGTCTGTATGTGTTTGTGTGTGTGTAGAGGTATAGGCTGTGTATTGACTCACAGTGAGCATTGTGTGCTTCTGTGTGTGTTTATGTCTGCTAGCTTAGCCTGTGCACTGAGTCACAGGGAGCCTTGTGTGTGTGTGTGTGTGTGTGTGTTGGTAAAGACTGTGCATTGGGTCACAGTGAGCTGTCTTTGTCTTTGTGTGATTGCTGGTGTAGACTGTGCATTGATTCAAGTTGAGCTGTGAGTGTGTGTGTGGTGTTGGTATGGACGGTGCACTGAGTCACACTGAGCTGTGAGTGTGTGTGTACATGCTGGTATAATCTGAGCGTTGAGTCACACTGAGGTGTGTGCTTCGTGTCTGTATGTAGTTGTATGGATTGTGCCTTGGGTCAGAATGAATTGTGTATGTGTACGTTTTTGTGTGTACTTGGTGGTGTAGAGTCTGTATTGAGTCACACTAAGCTGTGAGTGTGTGTGTGATAGGATGATAGGTATCCTATACCTGATAGGTATAGGATGTGCATTGAGTCACAAAGCCGTGTGTGTGTGTCTGTGCTGGGATAGGCTGTGCATTGATTCACAGTGAGCCTTGTTTATGTGCTAGTACAGACCGTGCATTGATTCAGTAAACCATGTGTGTGCTTTTCTGTGTTTGTCTGCTGATATAGGCTGTGAACTGAGTCACAGTGGGCCATGTGTGTTTGTGTCTGATGGTATAGGTGATTCATTGAATCACAGTGAGCCATATATGAGTGCGTGTTTGTGTGTGTGTGTGTGTTGTGCTGTAGGGTGAGCATTGAGTCACAGTGTGCCGTGTGTGTGTTGTTGTGTGTGTGTGTAATACAGTCTGAGCATTCAGTTACAGTGCGATGTGTTGCATGTGTTTCTGCTATTATGAAGTGTACATTGAGTCACAATGAGCCATCTGTAATTGTGTGTGTGTGTGTGTGTGTTGGTAGAGGCTGTGAATTGAATCAGAATTAGGTGATTATGTGTGTGTGGTGGTATGAGCTTTGCATTGTGTCATGGAGGTATGTGTGTGTGTGTTGCTACAGACTTCATTGAGTCACAGTGAGCCTGGTGAGTGTCTCTGTGCTGATAGAGGCTGTGAATTGAGTCACAGTTTCTTATGTGTGTGTGATTGTGTGCTGGTATACACTGTGCATTGAGTCATAGTGAGCAGGTCTGTGTGTGTCTTTGTTTTTCTGCAGTAGTACGGGTGGAGCCTTTAATCAGTTATGTGTGTGTGTGTGTGTTCGTTTGGTCTTTACATTGAGTCACTAAGGTGTATATGTGTGTGTGTGGTGTTATAGACTGTGCATTGAGTCAGAGTGAGTGTGTGTGTATGAGGGTTTGTGTGCTGGTGGGCTTTTGTTGATGCACTGGTGTGTGTGCATGTGTGTCTGTTGTGCTACAGACTGCATTGAGTCACAGTGAGACATGTTTGTGTGTGCTGGTATAGGCGATTGATTGAGTCACAGTGATCCATTTGTGTGTGCATGTTAGTATGCATGTGTTCTTGTTTAGGCTGTGCATTGAGTCACACTGAGGTGTGTGTGTATCCTTGTGTGTGTTGGTATAGATTGTGCATAGAATAACAGTACCATATGTGTGTGTGTGTGCTGGTAAAATCTGAGCATTGAGTCACACTGTCGTGTGTGGTGTGTGTCTGTATGTACTTGTATGGACTGTACATTGAGTCACAGTGAGCATGTGTGTGTGTGTGTGTGTGTGCACTGGTATGCCTTGAACACTGAATCAGCTAGGTGTGTGTGTGTGCTCATATTGGCTTTGAGTTGAGTCACTGAGGACTATGTGTGTCTGTGTAGGAGGGGGGCTACAGACTATGCATTTAGTCACACTGACACGTTTGTGTACATGAGTGTGTGTTTTGGTATGTGATTTCATTGAGTCACTGGAGTTTGTGTGTGTGTGTGTGTGGTGTTACAGACTGCATTGAGTCACAGTGAGGCGTGTGTGTGTATGATGGCATAGGCAATTGATTGAGTCACAGTGACGCATGTGTGTGTGTTCTCATATAGGCTGTGCATTGAATCACAGTGAGACATGTATCTGTGAGTGTGTGTTTGTGTGTGCTAGTATATGGTGTGTATTGAGTCACACTGAGGTGTGTGTGTGTGTGTATGTGTTGTTATAGATTGTGCATTGAGTCAGAGTGCCGTGTCAGTGTGTGCATGCTGGTATAGACTATGCACTGAATCAGGGTGAGGGGTGTGTGTGTCTGTGTGTTCTGGTATAGGCGGACCATTGAGTCACACTGAGGTGTGTGTGTGTGTCTGTGTGTGTGTGTGTGTGCTGGTACAGCCTGTGCATTAATCACAGTCAGTTGCGTGTGTATGTTCATCTACAAGTTGCACTTTGTGTCACAGTGTGTCTGTGTGTGATATTATACGGTATACACTGAGTCAAAGGGAGCTGTGTGTGTGGGGGGGTGCATGTGCTCTTATAGACTTTGCATTGAGTCACACTGAGCTGTTTGTTTGAAAGTCTGTCTGTGTGTGTGTGTGTGTAGAGGTATAGGCTGTGTACTGACTCACAGTGAGCATTGTGTGCTTCTGTGTGTGTGTATGTCTGCTAGCTTAGACTGTGCACAGAGTCCCAGGGAGCCGTGTGTGTCTGTGTGTGTGTGTGTGTTGGTAAAGACTGTGCATTGGGTCGCAGTGAGCTGTCTTTGTCTGTGTGTGTGACTGCTGGTGTAGGCTGTGCATTGATTCAAGTTGAGCTGTGAGGGTGTGTGTGGTGTTGATATGGACGGTGCACTGTGTCACACTGAGTTGCGTGTGCGTGCTGGTATAATCTGAGCGTTGAGTCACACTGAGGTTTGTGCTTCGTGTCTGAAGGTAGTTGTATGGAATGTGCCTTGGGTCACAAAGAATTGTGTATGTGTACGTTTTTGTGTGTACTTGGTGGTGTAGAGTCTGTATTGAGTCACACTAAGTTGTGAGTGTGTGTGTGTGATGGTATAGGATGTGCATTGAGTCACAAAGCCGTGTGTGTGTGTCTGTGCTGGTATAGGCTGTGCATTGATTCACAGTGAGCCTTGTGTATGAGCTAGTACGGATTGTGCATTAGTCAGTGAACCACGTGTGTGCTTTTCTGTGTTTGTCTGGCTGTGAACTGAGTCACAGTGGGCCATGTGTGTTTGTGTCTGATGGTATAGGTGATTCATTGAGTCACAGTGAGCCATGTATGAGTGCGTGTTTGTGTGTGTGTGTGTTGTGCTATAGGGTGAGCATTGAGTCACAGTGTGCTGTGTGTGTGTTGTTGTCTGTGTGTGTAGTATAGTCTGAGCATTCAGTTACAGTGTGATGTGTTGCATGTGTTTCTGCTATTATGAAGTGTACATTGAGTCGCAATGAGCCCTCTGTAATTGTGTGTGTGTTTGTGTGTGTTGGTAGAGGCTGTGCATTGAATCAGAATTAGGTGTTTATGTGTGTGCGGTGGTATGAGCTTTGCATTGTGTCATGGAGGTGTGTGTGTGTGTCTGTGTGTGTCTGCTGCTACAGATTTCATTGAGTCACAGTGAGCCTGGTGAGTGTCTGTGTGCTGATAGAGGCTGTGAATTGAGTCACAGTTTCTTATATGTGTGTGATTGTGTGCTGGTATACACTGTGCATGGAGTCATAGTGAGCAGGTCTGTGTGTGTCTGTGTGTTTGTGCAGTAGTACAGAAGGAGCATTTAATCAGTTATGTGTGTGTGTGTATGTTCGTTTGGTGTTTGCATTGAGTCACTGTGGTGTACGTGTGTGTGTGTGTGGTGCGATAGATTGTGCATTGAGTCAGAATGAGCCGTGAGTGTGTGTGTATGAGAGTGTGTGTGCTGGTGGGATTTTGTTGCACTGGGGTGTGTGTGTGTGTGTACTGCTACAGACTGCATTGAGTCACAGTGAGACGTGTTTGTGTGTGCTGGTATAAGCGATTGATTCACAGTGATCCATTTGTGTGTGTGTGTTAGTATGCGTGTGTTCTTGTTTGGGCTGTGCATTGAGTCACACTGCGATGTGTGTGTATGCTTGTGTGTTTTGGTATAGATTGTGCATAGAATCACAGTACCATATGTGTGTGTGTGTGCTGGTAAAATCTGAGCATTGAGTCACACTGTCCTGTGTGCTGTGTGTCTATGTACTTGAATGGACTGTGCATTGAGTCACAGTGAGCATGTGTGTGTGTTTGTGTGTGTGTGTGTGCTCATATTGGCTTTGAGTTGAGTCACTGAAGTGTATGTGTGTCTGTTTAGGTGGGGGGCTACAGACTGTGAATTGAGTCACACTGAGTTGTTTGTGTACATGAGTGAGTGTTGTGTATGGGTTTTCATTGAGTCACTGTGTTTTGTGTGTGTGTGTGTGTTTGTAGTGCTACGGACTGCATGGGGTCACAGTGAGCTGTGTGTGTGTGTGCTTGCTGGTGTAGGCTGTGCATTGATTCAAGGTTAGCTGTCAGTGTGTGTGGTGCTGGAATGGAATGTGCACTGAGACACAGTCATCTGTGTGTGTGTGCATACATGTGTGCTGGAATCAGCTGTGCACTGCATCACTGTGAGCCGTGTGTGTGTTTGTGTGTGTGTGCTGAAAAATCTGAGCATTGAATCACACTGAGGTCTGTGCTGTGTGTCTGTATGTAGTGGTATGGCCTGTGCAAGGAATCAGTGAGCTCTGTGTGTGTGTGTTTGTGTATTTGGTGGTGTAGAGTCTGTATTGAGTCTCATGAAGCTGTGTGTGTGTGTGTGTGTGTGTGTGATGGTATAGGATGTGCATTGGGTCACAGAACCATATATATGTGTCTGAGCTGGTATAGGCAGTGCATTGACTCACAGTGAGTGTTGTGTATGTGCTACTACAGACTGTGCATTGAGTCAGTGATCAATTTTGTGTGTTTGTGTGATTGTCTGCTCATATAGGCTGTGCACTGTGTCACAGTAACCCATGTGTGTTTGTGGGAGTGTGTTTTTGAGTGATGGTATAAGTGGTTCATTGTGTCACAGTGAGCCATGTATGAGTGCATGTTTGTGTGTGTGTGTGTGTTCTGGTAGAGGCTAAGCATTGTGTCACAGTGTGTCATGTGTGTGTGTGGTTGTGTGTGTGTTTAGTACAGTCTGCACATTGATTTACAGTGAGATGTTTTACATGTGTTTGTGCTTGTATGAGCTATACGTTGAGTCACAATGAGCCATGCGTGTGTGTGTGTGCTGGTAGAGGCTGAGCATTGAATCACAGTTAGGAGTTTGTTTGTGTGTACTGGTATGGGTTTTGCATTGAGTCACAGAGGTATGTGTGTGTTTGTGTGTGTCTATGTGTGTATGTCTGTGTTGCCACAGACTTCATTGTGTCAGAGTGAGCTTTATGAGTGTCTGTGTGCAGATACAGGCTGTGAATTGAGTCCCAGTGTGTTACGTGTGTGTGTGTGTGTGTGCTGGTATAGCCTGTGCATTGAGTCACAGTGAGCTGTGTGTGTGTGTGTTTGCTGGTGTAGGCTGTGCAGTGATTCAAGGTGACCTGTGATTGTGTGTGTTGAACAGGAACGGACTGTGCACTGAGTCACAGTGAGCCATGTGTGAGTGTGTGCATGTGTGTGAGCCAGTTTAGGATGTGCACTGAGTCACGGTAAGCTGTGTGTGTTTGTGTGTGTGTTCTGGTAAAATATGAGCATTGAGTCACACTGAGGGGTGTCCTGTGTGTCTGTATGTACTGGCATGGACTGTGAATGGAATCACAGTGAGTGCTGTGTGTGTGTATTTTGTTGTATAGAGTCTTTATTGAGTCACACTAAACTCTGTGTGTGTGTGTGTGTGTGTGTGTGATGGTATAGGTGGTTCATTGAGTCAGAGTGAGCCAAGTATGAGTGTGTGTGTGTGTGTTTTGGGGTAAAAGCTGAGCATTGCATCACAGGGTGTCATGTGTGTGTCTGTTGTTGTGTGTCTGTGTAATACAGTCTGAGCATTGAGTTACAGTGAGACGTGTTGCATGTGTTTGTGCTAGTATGAACTGTACATTGAGTCACAATGAGCCATGTGTGTTTGTGTGTGTGTGTGTGCTGCTGGAGGCTGATCATTGAATCACAGTTACGTGTTTGGGTGTGTGTGCTGGTATGGGCTTTTCATTGAGTCACGGACTTGTATGTGTGTGTGTGTGTGCATGTGTGTGTGTTGCTAAGATTTACTTCAGTCACAGTGAGCCTTGTGAGTGTATATGTGCTGATATAGGCTGTGAATTGAGTCACAGTGTGTTATGTGTGAGTGTGTCTGTGTGTGTGCTGGTAAAGACAGTGCATTGAGTCACAATAAGTTGTGTGTGTGTTAATATTCTCATATAGACTGTGCATTGAGTAACAGTGAGCAAGTGTGTGTGAGTTTGTGGGAGTGTATGAGCACTGGTATGGGTGGAGCATTGAATCAGTTAGGTGTGTGTGTGTCTGTGCTCCTATGGGCTATCTAATGAGCTACTGAGGTGTCATGTGTTTCTGTAGTTTTACCACAGACTGCATTTAATCACAGTGAGCAGGGTGTGTGTGTGTATGTGAGTGTGTGTGCTGGTAGGCTTTCATTGAGTCCCTGGTGTGTGTGTGTGTGTGGTGCTACAGACTGCATTGAGTCACAGTGAGGCGTGTGTGTGTATGATGGTATAGGCAATTGATTGAGTCACAGTGAGGCATGTGTGTGTGTTCTCATATAGGCTGTGCATTGAATCACAGTGAGCCCTGTATCTGTGAGTGTGTGTTTGTGTGTGCTAGTATAGGGTGTGTATTGAGTCACACTGAGGTGTGTGTGTGTGCGTGTGTGTTGTTATAGCTTGT
Source organism: Pseudorca crassidens (assembly GCF_039906515.1). Classification (NCBI taxonomy): domain Eukaryota; kingdom Metazoa; phylum Chordata; class Mammalia; order Artiodactyla; family Delphinidae; genus Pseudorca; species Pseudorca crassidens. The sequence continues at coordinate 9,158,272 of NC_090318.1, forward strand.
GCATTGAGTCAGAGTGCCATGTCAGTGTGTGCATTCTGGTATAGACTATGCACTGAATCAGAGTGAGGGGGGTGTGTGTCTGTGTGTTCTGGTATAGGCAGACCATTGGGTCACACTTAGGTGTGTGTGTGTGTTTGTGTGTGTGTGTGCTGATACAGCCTGTGCATTAATCACAGCCAGTTGTGTGTGTATGTGCACCTACAGGTTGCACTTTGTGTCACAGTGTTTTGTGAGTGTGTGTGATATTATATGGTATACAATGAGTCAAAGGGAGGTGTGTGTGTGGGGGTTCATGTGTCTTATAGGCTATGCATTGAGTCACACTGAGCTGTGTGTTTGAATGTCTGTATGTGTTTGTGTGTGTGTAGAGGTATAGGCTGTGTATTGACTCACAGTGAGCATTGTGTGCTTCTGTGTGTGTTTAAGTCTGCTAGCTTAGCCTGTGCACTGAGTCACAGGGAGCCTTGTGTGTGTGTGTGTGTGTGTGTTGGTAAAGACTGTGCATTGGGTCACAGTGAGCTGTCTTTGTCTTTGTGTGATTGCTGGTGTAGACTGTGCATTGATTCAAGTTGAGCTGTGAGTGTGTGTGTGGTGTTGGTATGGACGGTGCACTGAGTCACACTGAGCTGTGAGTGTGTGTGTACATGCTGGTATAATCTGAGCGTTGAGTCACACTGAGGTGTGTGCTTCGTGTCTGTATGTAGTTGTATGGATTGTGCCTTGGGTCAGAATGAATTGTGTATGTGTACGTTTTTGTGTGTACTTGGTGGTGTAGAGTCTGTATTGAGTCACACTAAGCTGTGAGTGTGTGTGTGATAGGATGATAGGTATCCTATACCTGATAGGTATAGGATGTGCATTGAGTCACAAAGCCGTGTGTGTGTGTCTGTGCTGGGATAGGCTGTGCATTGATTCACAGTGAGCCTTGTTTATGTGCTAGTACAGACCGTGCATTGATTCAGTAAACCATGTGTGTGCTTTTCTGTGTTTGTCTGCTGATATAGGCTGTGAACTGAGTCACAGTGGGCCATGTGTGTTTGTGTCTGATGGTATAGGTGATTCATTGAATCACAGTGAGCCATATATGAGTGCGTGTTTGTGTGTGTGTGTGTGTTGTGCTGTAGGGTGAGCATTGAGTCACAGTGTGCCGTGTGTGTGTTGTTGTGTGTGTGTGTAATACAGTCTGAGCATTCAGTTACAGTGCGATGTGTTGCATGTGTTTCTGCTATTATGAAGTGTACATTGAGTCACAATGAGCCATCTGTAATTGTGTGTGTGTGTGTGTGTGTGTTGGTAGAGGCTGTGCATTGAATCAGAATTAGGTGATTATGTGTGTGTGGTGGTATGAGCTTTGCATTGTGTCATGGAGGTATGTGTGTGTGTGTTGCTACAGACTTCATTGAGTCACAGTGAGCCTGGTGAGTGTCTCTGTGCTGATAGAGGCTGTGAATTGAGTCACAGTTTCTTATGTGTGTGTGATTGTGTGCTGGTATACACTGTGCATTGAGTCATAGTGAGCAGGTCTGTGTGTGTCTTTGTTTTTCTGCAGTAGTACGGGTGGAGCCTTTAATCAGTTATATGTGTGTGTGTGTGTTCGTTTGGTCTTTACATTGAGTCACTAAGGTGTATATGTGTGTGTGTGGTGTTATAGACTGTGCATTGAGTCAGAGTGAGTGTGTGTGTATGAGGGTTTGTGTGCTGGTGGGCTTTTGTTGATGCACTGGTGTGTGTGCATGTGTGTCTGTTGTGCTACAGACTGCATTGAGTCACAGTGAGACATGTTTGTGTGTGCTGGTATAGGCGATTGATTGAGTCACAGTGATCCATTTGTGTGTGCATGTTAGTATGCATGTGTTCTTGTTTAGGCTGTGCATTGAGTCACACTGAGGTGTGTGTGTATCCTTGTGTGTGTTGGTATAGATTGTGCATAGAATAACAGTACCATATGTGTGTGTGTGTGCTGGTAAAATCTGAGCATTGAGTCACACTGTCGTGTGTGGTGTGTGTCTGTATGTACTTGTATGGACTGTACATTGAGTCACAGTGAGCATGTGTGTGTGTGTGTGTGTGTGCACTGGTATGCCTTGAACACTGAATCAGCTAGGTGTGTGTGTGTGCTCATATTGGCTTTGAGTTGAGTCACTGAGGACTATGTGTGTCTGTGTAGGAGGGGGGCTACAGACTATGCATTTAGTCACACTGACACGTTTGTGTACATGAGTGTGTGTTTTGGTATGTGATTTCATTGAGTCACTGGAGTTTGTGTGTGTGTGTGTGTGGTGTTACAGACTGCATTGAGTCACAGTGAGGCGTGTGTGTGTATGATGGCATAGGCAATTGATTGAGTCACAGTGACGCATGTGTGTGTGTTCTCATATAGGCTGTGCATTGAATCACAGTGAGACATGTATCTGTGAGTGTGTGTTTGTGTGTGCTAGTATATGGTGTGTATTGAGTCACACTGAGGTGTGTGTGTGTGTGTATGTGTTGTTATAGATTGTGCATTGAGTCAGAGTGCCGTGTCAGTGTGTGCATGCTGGTATAGACTATGCACTGAATCAGGGTGAGGGGTGTGTGTGTCTGTGTGTTCTGGTATAGGCGGACCATTGAGTCACACTGAGGTGTGTGTGTGTGTCTGTGTGTGTGTGTGTGTGCTGGTACAGCCTGTGCATTAATCACAGTCAGTTGCGTGTGTATGTTCATCTACAAGTTGCACTTTGTGTCACAGTGTGTCTGTGTGTGATATTATACGGTATACACTGAGTCAAAGGGAGCTGTGTGTGTGGGGGGGTGCATGTGCTCTTATAGACTTTGCATTGAGTCACACTGAGCTGTTTGTTTGAAAGTCTGTCTGTGTGTGTGTGTGTGTAGAGGTATAGGCTGTGTACTGACTCACAGTGAGCATTGTGTGCTTCTGTGTGTGTGTATGTCTGCTAGCTTAGACTGTGCACAGAGTCCCAGGGAGCCGTGTGTGTCTGTGTGTGTGTGTGTGTTGGTAAAGACTGTGCATTGGGTCGCAGTGAGCTGTCTTTGTCTGTGTGTGTGACTGCTGGTGTAGGCTGTGCATTGATTCAAGTTGAGCTGTGAGGGTGTGTGTGGTGTTGATATGGACGGTGCACTGTGTCACACTGAGTTGCGTGTGCATGCTGGTATAATCTGAGCGTTGAGTCACACTGAGGTTTGTGCTTCGTGTCTGAAGGTAGTTGTATGGAATGTGCCTTGGGTCACAATGAATTGTGTATGTGTACGTTTTTGTGTGTACTTGGTGGTGTAGAGTCTGTATTGAGTCACACTAAGTTGTGAGTGTGTGTGTGTGATGGTATAGGATGTGCATTGAGTCACAAAGCCGTGTGTGTGTGTCTGTGCTGGTATAGGCTGTGCATTGATTCACAGTGAGCCTTGTGTATGAGCTAGTACGGATTGTGCATTAGTCAGTGAACCACGTGTGTGCTTTTCTGTGTTTGTCTGGCTGTGAACTGAGTCACAGTGGGCCATGTGTGTTTGTGTCTGATGGTATAGGTGATTCATTGAGTCACAGTGAGCCATGTATGAGTGCGTGTTTGTGTGTGTGTGTGTTGTGCTATAGGGTGAGCATTGAGTCACAGTGTGCTGTGTGTGTGTTGTTGTCTGTGTGTGTAGTATAGTCTGAGCATTCAGTTACAGTGTGATGTGTTGCATGTGTTTCTGCTATTATGAAGTGTACATTGAGTCGCAATGAGCCCTCTGTAATTGTGTGTGTGTTTGTGTGTGTTGGTAGAGGCTGTGCATTGAATCAGAATTAGGTGTTTATGTGTGTGCGGTGGTATGAGCTTTGCATTGTGTCATGGAGGTGTGTGTGTGTGTCTGTGTGTGTCTGCTGCTACAGATTTCATTGAGTCACAGTGAGCCTGGTGAGTGTCTGTGTGCTGATAGAGGCTGTGAATTGAGTCACAGTTTCTTATATGTGTGTGATTGTGTGCTGGTATACACTGTGCATGGAGTCATAGTGAGCAGGTCTGTGTGTGTCTGTGTGTTTGTGCAGTAGTACAGAAGGAGCATTTAATCAGTTATGTGTGTGTGTGTGTGTTCGTTTGGTCTTTGCATTGAGTCACTGTGGTGTACGTGTGTGTGTGTGTGGTGCGATAGATTGTGCATTGAGTCAGAATGAGCCGTGAGTGTGTGTGTATGAGAGTGTGTGTGCTGGTGGGATTTTGTTGCACTGGGGTGTGTGTGTGTGTGTACTGCTACAGACTGCATTGAGTCACAGTGAGACGTGTTTGTGTGTGCTGGTATAAGCGATTGATTCACAGTGATCCATTTGTGTGTGTGTGTTAGTATGCGTGTGTTCTTGTTTGGGCTGTGCATTGAGTCACACTGCGATGTGTGTGTATGCTTGTGTGTTTTGGTATAGATTGTGCATAGAATCACAGTACCATATGTGTGTGTGTGTGCTGGTAAAATCTGAGCATTGAGTCACACTGTCCTGTGTGCTGTGTGTCTATGTACTTGAATGGACTGTGCATTGAGTCACAGTGAGCATGTGTGTGTGTTTGTGTGTGTGTGTGTGTGTGCTCATATTGGCTTTGAGTTGAGTCACTGAAGTGTATGTGTGTCTGTTTAGGTGGGGGGCTACAGACTGTGAATTGAGTCACACTGAGTTGTTTGTGTACATGAGTGAGTGTTGTGTATGGGTTTTCATTGAGTCACTGTGTTTTGTGTGTGTGTGTGTGTTTGTAGTGCTACGGACTGCATGGGGTCACAGTGAGCTGTGTGTGTGTGTGCTTGCTGGTGTAGGCTGTGCATTGATTCAAGGTTAGCTGTCAGTGTGTGTGGTGCTGGAATGGAATGTGCACTGAGACACAGTCATCTGTGTGTGTGTGCATACATGTGTGCTGGAATCAGCTGTGCACTGCATCACTGTGAGCCGTGTGTGTGTTTGTGTGTGTGTGCTGAAAAATCTGAGCATTGAATCACACTGAGGTCTGTGCTGTGTGTCTGTATGTAGTGGTATGGCCTGTGCAAGGAATCAGTGAGCTGTGTGTGTGTGTGTTTGTGTATTTGGTGGTGTAGAGTCTGTATTGAGTCTCATGAAGCTGTGTGTGTGTGTGTGTGTGTGTGTGATGGTATAGGATGTGCATTGGGTCACAGAACCATATATATGTGTCTGAGCTGGTATAGGCAGTGCATTGACTCACAGTGAGTGTTGTGTATGTGCTACTACAGACTGTGCATTGAGTCAGTGATCAATTTTGTGTGTTTGTGTGATTGTCTGCTCATATAGGCTGTGCACTGTGTCACAGTAACCCATGTGTGTTTGTGGGAGTGTGTTTTTGAGTGATGGTATAAGTGGTTCATTGTGTCACAGTGAGCCATGTATGAGTGCATGTTTGTGTGTGTGTGTGTGTTCTGGTAGAGGCTAAGCATTGTGTCACAGTGTGTCATGTGTGTGTGTGGTTGTGTGTGTGTTTAGTACAGTCTGCACATTGATTTACAGTGAGATGTTTTACATGTGTTTGTGCTTGTATGAGCTATACGTTGAGTCAAAATGAGCCATGCGTGTGTGTGTGTGCTGGTAGAGGCTGAGCATTGAATCACAGTTAGGAGTTTGTTTGTGTGTACTGGTATGGGTTTTGCATTGAGTCACAGAGGTATGTGTGTGTTTGTGTGTGTCTATGTGTCTATGTCTGTGTTGCCACAGACTTCATTGTGTCACAGTGAGCTTTATGAGAGTCTGTGTGCAGATACAGGCTGTGAATTGAGTCCCAGTGTGTTACGTGTGTGTGTGTGTGTGTGTGCTGGTATAGCCTGTGCATTGAGTCACAGTGAGCTGTGTGTGTGTGTGTTTGCTGGTGTAGGCTGTGCAGTGATTCAAGGTGACCTGTGATTGTGTGTGTTGAACAGGAACGGACTGTGCACTGAGTCACAGTGAGCCATGTGTGAGTGTGTGCATGTGTGTGAGCCAGTTTAGGATGTGCACTGAGTCACGGTGAGCTGTGTGTGTTTGTGTGTGTGTTCTGGTAAAATATGAGCATTGAGTCACACTGAGGGGTGTCCTGTGTGTCTGTATGTACTGGCATGGACTGTGAATGGAATCACAGTGAGTGCTGTGTGTGTGTATTTTGTTGTATAGAGTCTTTATTGAGTCACACTAAACTCTGTGTGTGTGTGTGTGTGTGTGTGATGGTATAGGTGGTTCATTGAGTCAGAGTGAGCCAAGTATGAGTGTGTGTGTGTGTGTTTTGGGGTAAAAGCTGAGCATTGCATCACAGGGTGTCATGTGTGTGTCTGTTGTTGTGTGTCTGTGTAATACAGTCTGAGCATTGAGTTACAGTGAGATGTGTTGCATGTGTTTGTGCTAGTATGAACTGTACATTGAGTCACAACGAGCCATGTGTGTTTGTGTGTGTGTGTGTGCTGCTGGAGGCTGATCATTGAATCACAGTTACGTGTTTGGGTGTGTGTGCTGGTATAGGCTTTTCATTGAGTCACGGACTTGTATGTGTGTGTGTGTGCATGTGTGTGTGTTGCTAAGATTTAATTCAGTCACAGTGAGCCTTGTGAGTGTATATGTGCTGATATAGGCTGTGAATTGAGTCACAGTGTGTTATGTGTGAGTGTGTCTGTGTGTGTGCTGGTAAAGACAGTGCATTGAGTCACAATAAGTTGTGTGTGTGTTAATATTCTCATATAGACTGTGCATTGAGTAACAGTGAGCAAGTGTGTGTGAGTTTGTGGGAGTGTATGAGCACTGGTATGGGTGGAGCATTGAATCAGTTAGGTGTGTGTGTGTCTGTGCTCCTATGGGCTATCTAATGAGCTACTGAGGTGTACATGTGTTTCTGTAGTTTTACCACAGACTGCATTTAATCACAGTGAGCAGGGTGTGTGTGTGTATGTGAGTGTGTGTGCTGGTAGGCTTTCATTGAGTCCCTGGTGTGTGTGTGTGTGTGTGTGGTGCTACAGACTGCATTGAGTCACAGTGAGGCGTGTGTGTGTATGATGGTATAGGCAATTGATTGAGTCACAGTGAGGCATGTGTGTGTGTTCTCATATAGGCTGTGCATTGAATCACAGTGAGCCCTGTATCTGTGAGTGTGTGTTTGTGTGTGCTAGTATAGGGTGTGTATTGAGTCACACTGAGGTGTGTGTGTGTGCGTGTGTGTTGTTATAGCTTGTGCATTGAGTCAGAGTGCCATGTCAGTGTGTGCATTCTGGTATAGACTATGCACTGAATCAGAGTGAGGGGGGTGTGTGTCTGTGTGTTCTGGTATAGGCAGACCATTGGGTCACACTTAGGTGTGTGTGTGTGTTTGTGTGTGTGTGTGCTGATACAGCCTGTGCATTAATCGCAGCCAGTTGTGTGTGTATGTGCACCTACAGGTTGCACTTTGTGTCACAGTGTTTTGTGAGTGTGTGTGATATTATATGGTATACAATGAGTCAAAGGGAGGTGTGTGTGGGGGGGTTCATGTGTCTTATAGGCTATGCATTGAGTCACACTGAGCTGTGTGTTTGAATGTCTGTATGTGTTTGTGTGTGTGTAGAGGTATAGGCTGTGTATTGACTCACAGTGAGCATTGTGTGCTTCTGTGTGTGTTTATGTCTGCTAGCTTAGCCTGTGCACTGAGTCACAGGGAGCCTTGTGTGTGTGTGTGTGTGTGTGTGTTGGTAAAGACTGTGCATTGGGTCACAGTGAGCTGTCTTTGTCTTTGTGTGATTGCTGGTGTAGACTGTGCATTGATTCAAGTTGAGCTGTGAGTGTGTGTGTGGTGTTGGTATGGACGGTGCACTGAGTCACACTGAGCTGTGAGTGTGTGTGTACATGCTGGTATAATCTGAGCGTTGAGTCACACTGAGGTGTGTGCTTTGTGTCTGTATGTAGTTGTATGGAATGTGCCTTGGGTCAGAATGAATTGTGTATGTGTACGTTTTTGTGTGTACTTGGTGGTGTAGAGTCTGTATTGAGTCACACTAAGCTGTGAGTGTGTGTGTGATAGGATGATAGGTATCCTATACCTGATAGGTATAGGATGTGCATTGAGTCACAAAGCCGTGTGTGTGTGTCTGTGCTGGGATAGGCTGTGCATTGATTCACAGTGAGCCTTGTTTATGTGCTAGTACAGACCGTGCATTGATTCAGTAAACCATGTGTGTGCTTTTCTGTGTTTGTCTGCTGATATAGGCTGTGAACTGAGTCACAGTGGGCCATGTGTGTTTGTGTCTGATGGTATAGGTGATTCATTGAATCACAGTGAGCCATATATGAGTGCGTGTTTGTGTGTGTGTGTGTGTTGTGCTGTAGGGTGAGCATTGAGTCACAGTGTGCCGTGTGTGTGTTGTTGTGTGTGTGTGTAATACAGTCTGAGCATTCAGTTACAGTGCGATGTGTTGCATGTGTTTCTGCTATTATGAAGTGTACATTGAGTCACAATGAGCCCTCTGTAATTGTGTGTGTGTGTGTGTGTGTGTTGGTAGAGGCTGTGAATTGAATCAGAATTAGGTGATTATGTGTGTGTGGTGGTATGAGCTTTGCATTGTGTCATGGAGGTATGTGTGTGTGTGTTGCTACAGACTTCATTGAGTCACAGTGAGCCTGGTGAGTGTCTCTGTGCTGATAGAGGCTGTGAATTGAGTCACAGTTTCTTATGTGTGTGTGATTGTGTGCTGGTATACACTGTGCATTGAGTCATAGTGAGCAGGTCTGTGTGTGTCTTTGTTTTTCTGCAGTAGTACGGGTGGAGCCTTTAATCAGTTATGTGTGTGTGTGTGTGTGTTCGTTTGGTCTTTACATTGAGTCACTAAGGTGTATATGTGTGTGTGTGGTGTTATAGACTGTGCATTGAGTCAGAGTGAGTGTGTGTGTATGAGGGTTTGTGTGCTGGTGGGCTTTTGTTGATGCACTGGTGTGTGTGCATGTGTGTCTGTTGTGCTACAGACTGCATTGAGTCACAGTGAGACATGTTTGTGTGTGCTGGTATAGGCGATTGATTGAGTCACAGTGATCCATTTGTGTGTGCATGTTAGTATGCGTGTGTTCTTGTTTAGGCTGTGCATTGAGTCACACTGAGGTGTGTGTGTATCCTTGTGTGTGTTGGTATAGATTGTGCATAGAATCACAGTACCATATGTGTGTGTGTGTGCTGGTAAAATCTGAGCATTGAGTCACACTGTCGTGTGTGGTGTGTGTCTGTATGTACTTGTATGGACTGTACATTGAGTCACAGTGAGCATGTGTGTGTGTGTGTGTGTGCACTGGTATGCCTTGAACACTGAATCAGCTAGGTGTGTGTGTGTGCTCATATTGGCTTTGAGTTGAGTCACTGAGGACTATGTGTGTCTGTGTAGGAGGGGGGCTACAGACTATGCATTTAGTCACACTGACACGTTTGTGTACGTGAGTGTGTCTTGTGGTATGTGATTTCATTGAGTCACTGGAGTTTGTGTGTGTGTGTGTGTGGTGTTACAGACTGCATTGAGTCACAGTGAGGCGTGTGTGTGTATGATGGCATAGGCAATTGATTGAGTCACAGTGAGGCATGTGTGTGTGTTCTCATATAGGCTGTGCATTGAATCACAGTGAGACATGTATCTGTGAGTGTGTGTTTGTGTGTGCTAGTATATGGTGTGTATTGAGTCACACTGAGGTGTGTGTGTGTGTGTATGTGTTGTTATAGATTGTGCATTGAGTCAGAGTGCCGTGTCAGTGTGTGCATGCTGGTATAGACTATGCACTGAATCAGGGTGAGGGGTGTGTGTGTCTGTGTTCTGGTATAGGCGGACCATTGAGTCACACTGAGGTGTGTGTGTGTGTCTGTGTGTGTGTGTGTGTGCTGGTACAGCCTGTGCATTAATCACAGTCAGTTGTGTGTGTATGTTCATCTACAAGTTGCACTTTGTGTCACAGTGTGTCTGTGTGTGATATTATACGGTATACACTGAGTCAAAGGGAGCTGTGTGTGTGGGGGGTGCATGTGCTCTTATAGACTTTGCATTGAGTCACACTGAGCTGTTTGTTTGAAAGTCTGTCTGTGTGTGTGTGTGTGTGTAGAGGTATAGGCTGTGTACTGACTCACAGTGAGCATTGTGTGCTTCTGTGTGTGTGTATGTCTGCTAGCTTAGACTGTGCACAGAGTCCCAGGGAGCCGTGTGTGTCTGTGTGTGTGTGTGTGTTGGTAAAGACTGTGCATTGGGTCGCAGTGAGCTGTCTTTGTCTGTGTGTGTGACTGCTGGTGTAGGCTGTGCATTGATTCAAGTTGAGCTGTGAGGGTGTGTGTGGTGTTGATATGGACGGTGCACTGTGTCACACTGAGTTGCGTGTGCGTGCTGGTATAATCTGAGCGTTGAGTCACACTGAGGTTTGTGCTTCGTGTCTGAAGGTAGTTGTATGGAATGTGCCTTGGGTCACAAAGAATTGTGTATGTGTACGTTTTTGTGTGTACTTGGTGGTGTAGAGTCTGTATTGAGTCACACTAAGTTGTGAGTGTGTGTGTGTGATGGTATAGGATGTGCATTGAGTCACAAAGCCGTGTGTGTGTGTCTGTGCTGGTATAGGCTGTGCATTGATTCACAGTGAGCCTTGTGTATGAGCTAGTACGGATTGTGCATTAGTCAGTGAACCACGTGTGTGCTTTTCTGTGTTTGTCTGGCTGTGAACTGAGTCACAGTGGGCCATGTGTGTTTGTGTCTGATGGTATAGGTGATTCATTGAGTCACAGTGAGCCATGTATGAGTGCGTGTTTGTGTGTGTGTGTGTTGTGCTATAGGGTGAGCATTGAGTCACAGTGTGCTGTGTGTGTGTTGTTGTCTGTGTGTGTAGTATAGTCTGAGCATTCAGTTACAGTGTGATGTGTTGCATGTGTTTCTGCTATTATGAAGTGTACATTGAGTCGCAATGAGCCCTCTGTAATTGTGTGTGTGTTTGTGTGTGTTGGTAGAGCCTGTGCATTGAATCAGAATTAGGTGTTTATGTGTGTGCGGTGGTATGAGCTTTGCATTGTGTCATGGAGGTGTGTGTGTGTGTGTCTGTGTGTGTCTGCTGCTACAGATTTCATTGAGTCACAGTGAGCCTGGTGAGTGTCTGTGTGCTGATAGAGGCTGTGAATTGAGTCACAGTTTCTTATATGTGTGTGATTGTGTGCTGGTATACACTGTGCATGGAGTCATAGTGAGCAGGTCTGTGTGTGTCTGTGTGTTTGTGCAGTAGTACAGAAGGAGCATTTAATCAGTTATGTGTGTGTGTGTTCGTTTGGTCTTTGCATTGAGTCACTGTGGTGTACGTGTGTGTGTGTGTGGTGCGATAGATTGTGCATTGAGTCAGAATGAGCCGTGAGTGTGTGTGTATGAGAGTGTGTGTGCTGGTGGGATTTTGTTGCACTGGGGTGTGTGTGTGTGTGTACTGCTACAGACTGCATTGAGTCACAGTGAGACGTGTTTGTGTGTGCTGGTATAGGCGATTGATTCACAGTGATCCATTTTTGTGTGTGTGTTAGTATGTGTGTGTTCTTGTTTGGGCTGTGCATTGAGTCACACTGCGATGTGTGTGTATGCTTGTGTGTTTTGGTATAGATTGTGCATAGAATCACAGTACCATATGTGTGTGTGTGTGCTGGTAAAATCTGAGCATTGAGTCACACTGTCCTGTGTGCTGTGTGTCTATGTACTTGAATGGACTGTGCATTGAGTCACAGTGAGCATGTGTGTGTGTTTGTGTGTGTGTGTGCTCATATTGGCTTTGAGTTGAGTCACTGAAGTGTATGTGTGTCTGTTTAGGTGGGGGGCTACAGACTGTGAATTGAGTCACACTGAGTTGTTTGTGTACATGAGTGAGTGTTGTGTATGGGTTTTCATTGAGTCACTGTGTTTTGTGTGTGTGTGTGTGTTTGTAGTGCTACGGACTGCATGGGGTCACAGTGAGCTGTGTGTGTGTGTGCTTGCTGGTGTAGGCTGTGCATTGATTCAAGGTTAGCTGTCAGTGTGTGTGGTGCTGGAATGGAATGTGCACTGAGACACAGTCATCTGTGTGTGTGTGCATACATGTGTGCTGGAATCAGCTGTGCACTGCATCACTGTGAGCCGTGTGTGTGTTTGTGTGTGTGTGCTGGAAAATCTGAGCATTGAGTCACACTGAGGTCTGTGCTGTGTGTCTGTATGTAGTGGTATGGCCTGTGCAAGGAATCAGTGAGCTGTGTGTGTGTGTGTTTGTGTATTTGGTGGTGTAGAGTCTGTATTGAGTCTCATGAAGCTGTGTGTGTGTGTGTGTGTGTGATGGTATAGGATGTGCATTGGGTCACAGAACCATATATATGTGTCTGAGCTGGTATAGGCAGTGCATTGACTCACAGTGAGTGTTGTGTATGTGCTACTACAGACTGTGCATTGAGTCAGTGATCAATTTTGTGTGTTTGTGTGATTGTCTGCTCATATAGGCTGTGCACTGTGTCACAGTAACCCATGTGTGTTTGTGGGAGTGTGTTTTTGAGTGATGGTATAAGTGGTTCATTGTGTCACAGTGAGCCATGTATGAGTGCATGTTTGTGTGTGTGTGTGTGTTCTGGTAGAGGCTAAGCATTGTGTCACAGTGTGTCATGTGTGTGTGTGGTTGTGTGTGTGTTTAGTACAGTCTGCACATTGATTTACAGTGAGATGTTTTACATGTGTTTGTGCTTGTATGAGCTATACGTTGAGTCACAATGAGCCATGCGTGTGTGTGTGTGCTGGTAGAGGCTGAGCATTGAATCACAGTTAGGAGTTTGTTTGTGTGTACTGGTATGGGTTTTGCATTGAGTCACAGAGGTATGTGTGTGTTTGTGTGTGTCTATGTGTGTATGTCTGTGTTGCCACAGACTTCATTGTGTCACAGTGAGCTTTATGAGAGTCTGTGTGCAGATACAGGCTGTGAATTGAGTCCCAGTGTGTTACGTGTGTGTGTGTGTGTGTGCTGGTATAGCCTGTGCATTGAGTCACAGTGAGCTGTGTGTGTGTGTGTTTGCTGGTGTAGGCTGTGCAGTGATTCAAGGTGACCTGTGATTGTGTGTGTTGAACAGGAACGGACTGTGCACTGAGTCACAGTGAGCCATGTGTGAGTGTGTGCATGTGTGTGAGCCAGTTTAGGATGTGCACTGAGTCACGGTGAGCTGTGTGTGTTTGTGTGTGTGTTCTGGTAAAATATGAGCATTGAGTCACACTGAGGGGTGTCCTGTGTGTCTGTATGTACTGGCATGGACTGTGAATGGAATCACAGTGAGCGCTGTGTGTGTGTATTTTGTTGTATAGAGTCTTTATTGAGTCACACTATGCTCTGTGTGTGTGTGTGTGTGTGTGTGTGTGATGGTATAGGTGGTTCATTGAGTCAGAGTGAGCCAAGTATGAGTGTGTGTGTGTGTGTTTTGGGGTAAAAGCTGAGCATTGCATCACAGGGTGTCATGTGTGTGTCTGTTGTTGTGTGTCTGTGTAATACAGTCTGAGCATTGAGTTACAGTGAGATGTGTTGCATGTGTTTGTGCTAGTATGAACTGTACATTGAGTCACAATGAGCCATGTGTGTTTGTGTGTGTGTGTGTGTGCTGCTGGAGGCTGATCATTGAATCACAGTTACGTGTTTGGGTGTGTGTGCTGGTATGGGCTTTTCATTGAGTCACGGACTTGTATGTGTGTGTGTGTGCATGTGTGTGTGTTGCTAAGATTTACTTCAGTCACAGTGAGCCTTGTGAGTGTATATGTGCTGATATAGGCTGTGAATTGAGTCACAGTGTGTTATGTGTGAGTGTGTCTGTGTGTGTGCTGGTAAAGACAGTGCATTGAGTCACAATAAGTTGTGTGTGTGTTAATATTCTCATATAGACTGTGCATTGAGTAACAGTGAGCAAGTGTGTGTGAGTTTGTGGGAGTGTATGAGCACTGGTATGGGTGGAGCATTGAATCAGTTAGGTGTGTGTGTGTCTGTGCTCCTATGGGCTATCTATTGAGCTACTGAGGTGTACATGTGTTTCTGTAGTTTTACCACAGACTGCATTTAATCACAGTGAGCAGGGTGTGTGTGTGTATGTGAGTGTGTGTGCTGGTAGGCTTTCATTGAGTCCCTGGTGTGTGTGTGTGTGTGTGGTGCTACAGACTGCATTGAGTCACAGTGAGACGTGTGTGTGTATGATGGTATAGGCAATTGATTGAGTCACAGTGAGGCATGTGTGTGTGTTCTCATATAGGCTGTGCATTGAATCACACTGAGCCCTGTATCTGTGAGTGTGTGTTTGTGTGTGCTAGTATAGGGTGTGTATCAAGTCACACTGAGGTGTGTGTGTGTGCGTGTGTGTTGTTATAGCTTGTGCATTGAGTCAGAGTGCCATGTCAGTGTGTGCATTCTGGTATAGACTATGCACTGAATCAGAGTGAAGGGGGTGTGTGTCTGTGTGTTCTGGTATAGGCGGACCATTGGGTCACACTGAGGTGTGTGTGTGTGTGTTTGTGTGTGTGTGTGCTGATACAGCCTGTGCATTAATCACAGCCAGTTGTGTGTGTATGTGCACCTACAGGTTGCACTTTGTGTCACAGTGTTTTGTGTGTGTGTGTGATATTATATGGTATACAATGAGTCAAAGGGAGGCGTGTGTGGGGGGGTTCATGTGTCTTATAGGCTATGCATTGAGTCACACTGAGCTGTGTGTTTGAATGTCTGTATGTGTTTGTGTGTGTGTAGAGGTATAGGCTGTGTATTGACTCACAGTGAGCATTGTGTGCTTCAGTGTGTGTTTATGTCTGCTAGCTTAGCCTGTGCACTGAGTCACAGGGAGCCTTGAGTGTGTGTGTGTGTGTGTGTGTTGGTAAAGACTGTGCATTGGGTCACAGTGAGCTGTCTTTGTCTTTGTGTGATTGCTGGTGTAGACTGTGCATTGATTCAAGTTGAGCTGTGAGTGTGTGTGTGGTGTTGGTATGGACGGTGCACTGAGTCACACTGAGCTGTGAGTGTGTGTGTACATGCTGGTATAATCTGAGCGTTGAGTCACACTGAGGTGTGTGCTTCGTGTCTGTATGTAGTTGTATGGATTGTGCCTTGGGTCAGAATGAATTGTGTATGTGTACGTTTTTGTGTGTACTTGGTGGTGTAGAGTCTGTATTGAGTCACACTAAGCTGTGAGTGTGTGTGTGATAGGATGATAGGTATCCTATACCTGATAGGTATAGGATGTGCATTGAGTCACAAAGCCGTGTGTGTGTGTCTGTGCTGGGATAGGCTGTGCATTGATTCACAGTGAGCCTTGTTTATGTGCTAGTACAGACCGTGCATTGATTCAGTAAACCATGTGTGTGCTTTTCTGTGTTTGTCTGCTGATATAGGCTGTGAACTGAGTCACAGTGGGCCATGTGTGTTTGTGTCTGATGGTATAGGTGATTCATTGAATCACAGTGAGCCATATATGAGTGCGTGTTTGTGTGTGTGTGTGTGTTGTGCTGTAGGGTGAGCATTGAGTCACAGTGTGCCGTGTGTGTGTTGTTGTGTGTGTGTGTAGTACACTCTGAGCATTCAGTTACAGTGCGATGTGTTGCATGTGTTTCTGCTATTATGAAGTGTACATTGAGTCACAATGAGCCATCTGTAATTGTGTGTGTGTGTGTGTGTGTGTTGGTAGAGGCTGTGAATTGAATCAGAATTAGGTGATTATGTGTGTGTGGTGGTATGAGCTTTGCATTGTGTCATGGAGGTATGTGTGTGTGTGTTGCTACAGACTTCATTGAGTCCCAGTGAGCCTGGTGAGTGTCTCTGTGCTGATAGAGGCTGTGAATTGAGTCACAGTTTCTTATGTGTGTGTGATTGTGTGCTGGTATACACTGTGCATTGAGTCATAGTGAGCAGGTCTGTGTGTGTCTTTGTTTTTCTGCAGTAGTACGGGTGGAGCCTTTAATCAGTTATGTGTGTGTGTGTGTGTTCGTTTGGTCTTTACATTGAGTCACTAAGGTGTATATGTGTGTGTGTGGTGTTATAGACTGTGCATTGAGTCAGAGTGAGTGTGTGTGTATGAGGGTGTGTGTGCTGGTGGGCTTTTGTTGATGCACTGGTGTGTGTGCATGTGTGTCTGTTGTGCTACAGACTGCATTGAGTCACAGTGAGACATGTTTGTGTGTGTTGGTATAGGCGATTGATTGAGTCACAGTGATCCATTTGTGTGTGCATGTTAGTATGCATGTGTTCTTGTTTAGGCTGTGCATTGAGTCACACTGAGGTGTGTGTGTATCCTTGTGTGTGTTGGTATAGATTGTGCATAGAATAACAGTACCATATGTGTGTGTGTGTGCTGGTAAAATCTGAGCATTGAGTCACACTGTCGTGTGTGGTGTGTGTCTGTATGTACTTGTATGGACTGTACATTGAGTCACAGTGAGCATGTGTGTGTGTGTGTGTGTGTGCACTGGTATGCCTTGAACACTGAATCAGCTAGGTGTGTGTGTGTGCTCATATTGGCTTTGAGTTGAGTCACTGAGGACTATGTGTGTCTGTGTAGGAGGGGGGCTACAGACTATGCATTTAGTCACACTGACACGTTTGTGTACATGAGTGTGTGTTTTGGTATGTGATTTCATTGAGTCACTGGAGTTTGTGTGTGTGTGTGTGTGGTGTTACAGACTGCATTGAGTCACAGTGAGGCGTGTGTGTGTATGATGGCATAGGCAATTGATTGAGTCACAGTGAGGCATGTGTGTGTGTTCTCATATAGGCTGTGCATTGAATCACAGTGAGACATGTATCTGTGAGTGTGTGTTTGTGTGTGCTAGTATATGGTGTGTATTGAGTCACACTGAGGTGTGTGTGTGTGTGTATGTGTTGTTATAGATTGTGCATTGAGTCAGAGTGCCGTGTCAGTGTGTGCATGCTGGTATAGACTATGCACTGAATCAGGGTGAGGGGTGTGTGTGTCTGTGTGTTCTGGTATAGGCGGACCATTGAGTCACACTGAGGTGTGTGTGTGTGTCTGTGTGTGTGTGTGTGTGCTGGTACAGCCTGTGCATTAATCACAGTCAGTTGCGTGTGTATGTTCATCTACAAGTTGCACTTTGTGTCACAGTGTGTCTGTGTGTGATATTATACGGTATACACTGAGTCAAAGGGAGCTGTGTGTGTGGGGGGGTGCATGTGCTCTTATAGACTTTGCATTGAGTCACACTGAGCTGTTTGTTTGAAAGTCTGTCTGTGTGTGTGTGTGTGTAGAGGTATAGGCTGTGTACTGACTCACAGTGAGCATTGTGTGCTTCTGTGTGTGTGTATGTCTGCTAGCTTAGACTGTGCACAGAGTCCCAGGGAGCCGTGTGTGTCTGTGTGTGTGTGTGTGTTGGTAAAGACTGTGCATTGGGTCGCAGTGAGCTGTCTTTGTCTGTGTGTGTGACTGCTGGTGTAGGCTGTGCATTGATTCAAGTTGAGCTGTGAGGGTGTGTGTGGTGTTGATATGGACGGTGCACTGTGTCACACTGAGTTGCGTGTGCGTGCTGGTATAATCTGAGCGTTGAGTCACACTGAGGTTTGTGCTTCGTGTCTGAAGGTAGTTGTATGGAATGTGCCTTGGGTCACAATGAATTGTGTATGTGTACGTTTTTGTGTGTACTTGGTGGTGTAGAGTCTGTATTGAGTCACACTAAGTTGTGAGTGTGTGTGTGTGATGGTATAGGATGTGCATTGAGTCACAAAGCCGTGTGTGTGTGTCTGTGCTGGTATAGGCTGTGCATTGATTCACAGTGAGCCTTGTGTATGAGCTAGTACGGATTGTGCATTAGTCAGTGAACCACGTGTGTGCTTTTCTGTGTTTGTCTGGCTGTGAACTGAGTCACAGTGGGCCATGTGTGTTTGTGTCTGATGGTATAGGTGATTCATTGAGTCACAGTGAGCCATGTATGAGTGCGTGTTTGTGTGTGTGTGTGTTGTGCTATAGGGTGAGCATTGAGTCACAGTGTGCTGTGTGTGTGTTGTTGTCTGTGTGTGTAGTATAGTCTGAGCATTCAGTTACAGTGTGATGTGTTGCATGTGTTTCTGCTATTATGAAGTGTACATTGAGTCGCAATGAGCCCTCTGTAATTGTGTGTGTGTTTGTGTGTGTTGGTAGAGCCTGTGCATTGAATCAGAATTAGGTGTTTATGTGTGTGCGGTGGTATGAGCTTTGCATTGTGTCATGGAGGTGTGTGTGTGTGTCTGTGTGTGTCTGCTGCTACAGATTTCATTGAGTCACAGTGAGCCTGGTGAGTGTCTGTGTGCTGATAGAGGCTGTGAATTGAGTCACAGTTTCTTATATGTGTGTGATTGTGTGCTGGTATACACTGTGCATGGAGTCATAGTGAGCAGGTCTGTGTGTGTCTGTGTGTTTGTGCAGTAGTACAGAAGGAGCATTTAATCAGTTATGTGTGTGTGTGTGTGTTCGTTTGGTCTTTGCATTGAGTCACTGTGGTGTACGTGTGTGTGTGTGTGGTGCGATAGATTGTGCATTGAGTCAGAATGAGCCGTGAGTGTGTGTGTATGAGAGTGTGTGTGCTGGTGGGATTTTGTTGCACTGGGGTGTGTGTGTGTGTGTACTGCTACAGACTGCATTGAGTCACAGTGAGACGTGTTTGTGTGTGCTGGTATAAGCGATTGATTCACAGTGATCCATTTGTGTGTGTGTGTTAGTATGCGTGTGTTCTTGTTTGGGCTGTGCATTGAGTCACACTGCGATGTGTGTGTATGCTTGTGTGTTTTGGTATAGATTGTGCATAGAATCACAGTACCATATGTGTGTGTGTGTGCTGGTAAAATCTGAGCATTGAGTCACACTGTCCTGTGTGCTGTGTGTCTATGTACTTGAATGGACTGTGCATTGAGTCACAGTGAGCATGTGTGTGTGTTTGTGTGTGTGTGTGTGTGTGTGCTCATATTGGCTTTGAGTTGAGTCACTGAAGTGTATGTGTGTCTGTTTAGGTGGGGGGCTACAGACTGTGAATTGAGTCACACTGAGTTGTTTGTGTACATGAGTGAGTGTTGTGTATGGGTTTTCATTGAGTCACTGTGTTTTGTGTGTGTGTGTGTTTGTAGTGCTACGGACTGCATGGGGTCACAGTGAGCTGTGTGTGTGTGTGCTTGCTGGTGTAGGCTGTGCATTGATTCAAGGTTAGCTGTCAGTGTGTGTGGTGCTGGAATGGAATGTGCACTGAGACACAGTCATCTGTGTGTGTGTGCATACATGTGTGCTGGAATCAGCTGTGCACTGCATCACTGTGAGCCGTGTGTGTGTTTGTGTGTGTGTGCTGAAAAATCTGAGCATTGAATCACACTGAGGTCTGTGCTGTGTGTCTGTATGTAGTGGTATGGCCTGTGCAAGGAATCAGTGAGCTGTGTGTGTGTGTGTTTGTGTATTTGGTGGTGTAGAGTCTGTATTGAGTCTCATGAAGCTGTGTGTGTGTGTGTGTGTGTGTGTGTGATGGTATAGGATGTGCATTGGGTCACAGAACCATATATATGTGTCTGAGCTGGTATAGGCAGTGCATTGACTCACAGTGAGTGTTGTGTATGTGCTACTACAGACTGTGCATTGAGTCAGTGATCAATTTTGTGTGTTTGTGTGATTGTCTGCTCATATAGGCTGTGCACTGTGTCACAGTAACCCATGTGTGTTTGTGGGAGTGTGTTTTTGAGTGATGGTATAAGTGGTTCATTGTGTCACAGTGAGCCATGTATGAGTGCATGTTTGTGTGTGTGTGTGTGTTCTGGTAGAGGCTAAGCATTGTGTCACAGTGTGTCATGTGTGTGTGTGGTTGTGTGTGTGTTTAGTACAGTCTGCACATTGATTTACAGTGAGATGTTTTACATGTGTTTGTGCTTGTATGAGCTATACGTTGAGTCACAATGAGCCATGCGTGTGTGTGTGTGCTGGTAGAGGCTGAGCATTGAATCACAGTTAGGAGTTTGTTTGTGTGTACTGGTATGGGTTTTGCATTGAGTCACAGAGGTATGTGTGTGTTTGTGTGTGTCTATGTGTGTATGTCTGTGTTGCCACAGACTTCATTGTGTCACAGTGAGCTTTATGAGAGTCTGTGTGCAGATACAGGCTGTGAATTGAGTCCCAGTGTGTTACGTGTGTGTGTGTGTGTGTGTGTGCTGGTATAGCCTGTGCATTGAGTCACAGTGAGCTGTGTGTGTGTGTGTTTGCTGGTGTAGGCTGTGCAGTGATTCAAGGTGACCTGTGATTGTGTGTGTTGAACAGGAACGGACTGTGCACTGAGTCACAGTGAGCCATGTGTGAGTGTGTGCATGTGTGTGAGCCAGTTTAGGATGTGCACTGAGTCACGGTGAGCTGTGTGTGTTTGTGTGTGTGTTCTGGTAAAATATGAGCATTGAGTCACACTGAGGGGTGTCCTGTGTGTCTGTATGTACTGGCATGGTCTGTGAATGGAATCACAGTGAGCGCTGTGTGTGTGTATTTTGTTGTATAGAGTCTTTATTGAGTCACACTAAACTCTGTGTGTGTGTGTGTGTGTGTGTGATGGTATAGGTGGTTCATTGAGTCAGAGTGAGCCAAGTATGAGTGTGTGTGTGTGTTTTGGGGTAAAAGCTGAGCATTGCATCACAGGGTGTCATGTGTGTGTCTGTTGTTGTGTGTCTGTGTAATACAGTCTGAGCATTGAGTTACAGTGAGATGTGTTGCATGTGTTTGTGCTAGTATGAACTGTACATTGAGTCACAACGAGCCATGTGTGTTTGTGTGTGTGTGTGTGCTGCTGGAGGCTGATCATTGAATCACAGTTACGTGTTTGGGTGTGTGTGCTGGTATAGGCTTTTCATTGAGTCACGGACTTGTATGTGTGTGTGTGTGCATGTGTGTGTGTTGCTAAGATTTAATTCAGTCACAGTGAGCCTTGTGAGTGTATATGTGCTGATATAGGCTGTGAATTGAGTCACAGTGTGTTATGTGTGAGTGTGTCTGTGTGTGTGCTGGTAAAGACAGTGCATTGAGTCACAATAAGTTGTGTGTGTGTTAATATTCTCATATAGACTGTGCATTGAGTAACAGTGAGCAAGTGTGTGTGAGTTTGTGGGAGTGTATGAGCACTGGTATGGGTGGAGCATTGAATCAGTTAGGTGTGTGTGTGTCTGTGCTCCTATGGGCTATCTAATGAGCTACTGAGGTGTACATGTGTTTCTGTAGTTTTACCACAGACTGCATTTAATCACAGTGAGCAGGGTGTGTGTGTGTATGTGAGTGTGTGTGCTGGTAGGCTTTCATTGAGTCCCTGGTGTGTGTGTGTGTGTGTGTGGTGCTACAGACTGCATTGAGTCACAGTGAGGCGTGTGTGTGTATGATGGTATAGGCAATTGATTGAGTCACAGTGAGGCATGTGTGTGTGTTCTCATATAGGCTGTGCATTGAATCACAGTGAGCCCTGTATCTGTGAGTGTGTGTTTGTGTGTGCTAGTATAGGGTGTGTATTGAGTCACACTGAGGTGTGTGTGTGTGCGTGTGTGTTGTTATAGCTTGTGCATTCAGTCAGAGTGCCATGTCAGTGTGTGCATTCTGGTATAGACTATGCACTGAATCAGAGAGAGGGGGGTGTGTGTCTGTGTGTTCTGGTATAGGCAGACCATTGGGTCACACTTAGGTGTGTGTGTGTGTTTGTGTGTGTGTGTGCTGATACAGCCTGTGCATTAATCGCAGCCAGTTGTGTGTGTATGTGCACCTACAGGTTGCACTTTGTGTCACAGTGTTTTGTGAGTGTGTGTGATATTATATGGTATACAATGAGTCAAAGGGAGGTGTGTGTGGGGGGGTTCATGTGTCTTATAGGCTATGCATTGAGTCACACTGAGCTGTGTGTTTGAATGTCTGTATGTGTTTGTGTGTGTGTAGAGGTATAGGCTGTGTATTGACTCACAGTGAGCATTGTGTGCTTCTGTGTGTGTTTATGTCTGCTAGCTTAGCCTGTGCACTGAGTCACAGGGAGCCTTGTGTGTGTGTGTGTGTGTGTGTTGGTAAAGACTGTGCATTGGGTCACAGTGAGCTGTCTTTGTCTTTGTGTGATTGCTGGTGTAGACTGTGCATTGATTCAAGTTGAGCTGTGAGTGTGTGTGTGGTGTTGGTATGGACGGTGCACTGAGTCACACTGAGCTGTGAGTGTGTGTGTACATGCTGGTATAATCTGAGCGTTGAGTCACACTGAGGTGTGTGCTTTGTGTCTGTATGTAGTTGTATGGAATGTGCCTTGGGTCAGAATGAATTGTGTATGTGTACGTTTTTGTGTGTACTTGGTGGTGTAGAGTCTGTATTGAGTCACACTAAGCTGTGAGTGTGTGTGTGATAGGATGATAGGTATCCTATACCTGATAGGTATAGGATGTGCATTGAGTCACAAAGCCGTGTGTGTGTGTCTGTGCTGGGATAGGCTGTGCATTGATTCACAGTGAGCCTTGTTTATGTGCTAGTACAGACCGTGCATTGATTCAGTAAACCATGTGTGTGCTTTTCTGTGTTTGTCTGCTGATATAGGCTGTGAACTGAGTCACAGTGGGCCATGTGTGTTTGTGTCTGATGGTATAGGTGATTCATTGAATCACAGTGAGCCATATATGAGTGCGTGTTTGTGTGTGTGTGTGTGTTGTGCTGTAGGGTGAGCATTGAGTCACAGTGTGCCGTGTGTGTGTTGTTGTGTGTGTGTGTAATACAGTCTGAGCATTCAGTTACAGTGCGATGTGTTGCATGTGTTTCTGCTATTATGAAGTGTACATTGAGTCACAATGAGCCCTCTGTAATTGTGTGTGTGTGTGTGTGTGTGTGTTGGTAGAGGCTGTGAATTGAATCAGAATTAGGTGATTATGTGTGTGTGGTGGTATGAGCTTTGCATTGTGTCATGGAGGTATGTGTGTGTGTGTTGCTACAGACTTCATTGAGTCACAGTGAGCCTGGTGAGTGTCTCTGTGCTGATAGAGGCTGTGAATTGAGTCACAGTTTCTTATGTGTGTGTGATTGTGTGCTGGTATACACTGTGCATTGAGTCATAGTGAGCAGGTCTGTGTGTGTCTTTGTTTTTCTGCAGTAGTACGGGTGGAGCCTTTAATCAGTTATGTGTGTGTGTGTGTGTGTTCGTTTGGTCTTTACATTGAGTCACTAAGGTGTATATGTGTGTGTGTGGTGTTATAGACTGTGCATTGAGTCAGAGTGAGTGTGTGTGTATGAGGGTGTGTGTGCTGGTGGGCTTTTGTTGATGCACTGGTGTGTGTGCATGTGTGTCTGTTGTGCTACAGACTGCATTGAGTCACAGTGAGACATGTTTGTGTGTGCTGGTATAGGCGATTGATTGAGTCACAGTGATCCATTTGTGTGTGCATGTTAGTATGCGTGTGTTCTTGTTTAGGCTGTGCATTGAGTCACACTGAGGTGTGTGTGTATCCTTGTGTGTGTTGGTATAGATTGTGCATAGAATCACAGTACCATATGTGTGTGTGTGTGCTGGTAAAATCTGAGCATTGAGTCACACTGTCGTGTGTGGTGTGTGTCTGTATGTACTTGTATGGACTGTACATTGAGTCACAGTGAGCATGTGTGTGTGTGTGTGTGTGCACTGGTATGCCTTGAACACTGAATCAGCTAGGTGTGTGTGTGTGCTCATATTGGCTTTGAGTTGAGTCACTGAGGACTATGTGTGTCTGTGTAGGAGGGGGGCTACAGACTATGCATTTAGTCACACTGACACGTTTGTGTACGTGAGTGTGTCTTGTGGTATGTGATTTCATTGAGTCACTGGAGTTTGTGTGTGTGTGTGTGTGGTGTTACAGACTGCATTGAGTCACAGTGAGGCGTGTGTGTGTATGATGGCATAGGCAATTGATTGAGTCACAGTGAGGCATGTGTGTGTGTTCTCATATAGGCTGTGCATTGAATCACAGTGAGACATGTATCTGTGAGTGTGTGTTTGTGTGTGCTAGTATATGGTGTGTATTGAGTCACACTGAGGTGTGTGTGTGTGTGTATGTGTTGTTATAGATTGTGCATTGAGTCAGAGTGCCGTGTCAGTGTGTGCATGCTGGTATAGACTATGCACTGAATCAGGGTGAGGGGTGTGTGTGTCTGTGTTCTGGTATAGGCGGACCATTGAGTCACACTGAGGTGTGTGTGTGTGTCTGTGTGTGTGTGTGTGTGCTGGTACAGCCTGTGCATTAATCACAGTCAGTTGTGTGTGTATGTTCATCTACAAGTTGCACTTTGTGTCACAGTGTGTCTGTGTGTGATATTATACGGTATACACTGAGTCAAAGGGAGCTGTGTGTGTGGGGGGTGCATGTGCTCTTATAGACTTTGCATTGAGTCACACTGAGCTGTTTGTTTGAAAGTCTGTCTGTGTGTGTGTGTGTGTAGAGGTATAGGCTGTGTACTGACTCACAGTGAGCATTGTGTGCTTCTGTGTGTGTGTATGTCTGCTAGCTTAGACTGTGCACAGAGTCCCAGGGAGCCGTGTGTGTCTGTGTGTGTGTGTGTGTTGGTAAAGACTGTGCATTGGGTCGCAGTGAGCTGTCTTTGTCTGTGTGTGTGACTGCTGGTGTAGGCTGTGCATTGATTCAAGTTGAGCTGTGAGGGTGTGTGTGGTGTTGATATGGACGGTGCACTGTGTCACACTGAGTTGCGTGTGCGTGCTGGTATAATCTGAGCGTTGAGTCACACTGAGGTTTGTGCTTCGTGTCTGAAGGTAGTTGTATGGAATGTGCCTTGGGTCACAAAGAATTGTGTATGTGTACGTTTTTGTGTGTACTTGGTGGTGTAGAGTCTGTATTGAGTCACACTAAGTTGTGAGTGTGTGTGTGTGATGGTATAGGATGTGCATTGAGTCACAAAGCCGTGTGTGTGTGTCTGTGCTGGTATAGGCTGTGCATTGATTCACAGTGAGCCTTGTGTATGAGCTAGTACGGATTGTGCATTAGTCAGTGAACCACGTGTGTGCTTTTCTGTGTTTGTCTGGCTGTGAACTGAGTCACAGTGGGCCATGTGTGTTTGTGTCTGATGGTATAGGTGATTCATTGAGTCACAGTGAGCCATGTATGAGTGCGTGTTTGTGTGTGTGTGTGTTGTGCTATAGGGTGAGCATTGAGTCACAGTGTGCTGTGTGTGTGTTGTTGTCTGTGTGTGTAGTATAGTCTGAGCATTCAGTTACAGTGTGATGTGTTGCATGTGTTTCTGCTATTATGAAGTGTACATTGAGTCGCAATGAGCCCTCTGTAATTGTGTGTGTGTTTGTGTGTGTTGGTAGAGCCTGTGCATTGAATCAGAATTAGGTGTTTATGTGTGTGCGGTGGTATGAGCTTTGCATTGTGTCATGGATGTGTGTGTGTGTGTGTCTGTGTGTGTGTGTTGCTACAGATTTCATTGAGTCACAGTGAGCCTGGTGAGTGTCTGTGTGCTGATAGAGGCTGTGAATTGAGTCACAGTTTCTTATATGTGTGTGATTGTGTGTTGGTATACACTGTGCATGGAGTCATAGTGAGCAGGTCTGTGTGTGTCTGTGTGTTTGTGCAGTAGTACAGAAGGAGCATTTAATCAGTTATGTGTGTGTGTGTGTGTTCGTTTGGTCTTTGCATTGAGTCACTGTGGTGTACGTGTGTGTGTGTGTGGTGCGATAGATTGTGCATTGAGTCAGAATGAGCCGTGAGTGTGTGTGTATGAGAGTGTGTGTGCTGGTGGGATTTTGTTGCACTGGGGTGTGTGTGTGTGTGTACTGCTACAGACTGCATTGAGTCACAGTGAGACGTGTTTGTGTGTGCTGGTATAGGCGATTGATTCACAGTGATCCATTTTTGTGTGTGTGTTAGTATGTGTGTGTTCTTGTTTGGGCTGTGCATTGAGTCACACTGCAATGTGTGTGTATGCTTGTGTGTTTTGGTATAGATTGTGCATAGAATCACAGTACCATATGTGTGTGTGTGTGCTGGTAAAATCTGAGCATTGAGTCACACTGTCCTGTGTGCTGTGTGTCTATGTACTTGAATGGACTGTGCATTGAGTCACAGTGAGCATGTGTGTGTGTTTGTGTGTGTGTGTGCTCATATTGGCTTTGAGTTGAGTCACTGAAGTGTATGTGTGTCTGTTTAGGTGGGGGGCTACAGACTGTGAATTGAGTCACACTGAGTTGTTTGTGTACATGAGTGAGTGTTGTGTATGGGTTTTCATTGAGTCACTGTGTTTTGTGTGTGTGTGTGTGTTTGTAGTGCTACGGACTGCATGGGGTCACAGTGAGCTGTGTGTGTGTGTGCTTGCTGGTGTAGGCTGTGCATTGATTCAAGGTTAGCTGTCAGTGTGTGTGGTGCTGGAATGGAATGTGCACTGAGACACAGTCATCTGTGTGTGTGTGCATACATGTGTGCTGGAATCAGCTGTGCACTGCATCACTGTGAGCCGTGTGTGTGTTTGTGTGTGTGTGCTGAAAAATCTGAGCATTGAGTCACATTGTGGTCTGTGCTGTGTGTCTGTATGTAGTGGTATGGCCTGTGCAAGGAATCAGTGAGCTGTGTGTGTGTGTGTTTGTGTATTTGGTGGTGTAGAGTCTGTATTGAGTCTCATGAAGCTGTGTGTGTGTGTGTGTGTGATGGTATAGGATGTGCATTGGGTCACAGAACCATATATATGTGTCTGAGCTGGTATAGGCAGTGCATTGACTCACAGTGAGTGTTGTGTATGTGCTACTACAGACTGTGCATTGAGTCAGTGATCAATTTTGTGTGTTTGTGTGATTGTCTGCTCATATAGGCTGTGCACTGTGTCACAGTAACCCATGTGTGTTTGTGGGAGTGTGTTTTTGAGTGATGGTATAAGTGGTTCATTGTGTCACAGTGAGCCATGTATGAGTGCATGTTTGTGTGTGTGTGTGTTCTGGTAGAGGCTAAGCATTGTGTCACAGTGTGTCATGTGTGTGTGTGGTTGTGTGTGTGTTTAGTACAGTCTGCACATTGATTTACAGTGAGATGTTTTACATGTGTTTGTGCTTGTATGAGCTATACGTTGAGTCACAATGAGCCATGCGTGTGTGTGTGCTGGTAGAGGCTGAGCATTGAATCAGAGTTAGGAGTTTGTTTGTGTGTACTGGTATGGGTTTTGCATTGAGTCACAGAGGTATGTGTGTGTTTGTGTGTGTCTATGTGTGTATGTCTGTGTTGCCACAGACTTCATTGTGTCACAGTGAGCTTTATGAGTGTCTGTGTGCAGATACAGGCTGTGAATTGAGTCCCAGTGTGTTACGTGTGTGTGTGTGTGTGTGTGTGCTGGTATAGCCTGTGCATTGAGTCACAGTGAGCTGTGTGTGTGTGTGTTTGCTGGTGTAGGCTGTGCAGTGATTCAAGGTGACCTGTGATTGTGTGTGTTGAACAGGAACGGACTGTGCACTGAGTCACAGTGAGCCATGTGTGAGTGTGTGCATGTGTGTGAGCCAGTTTAGGATGTGCACTGAGTCACGGTGAGCTGTGTGTGTTTGTGTGTGTGTTCTGGTAAAATATGAGCATTGAGTCACACTGAGGGGTGTCCTGTGTGTCTGTATGTACTGGCATGGACTGTGAATGGAATCACAGTGAGCGCTGTGTGTGTGTATTTTGTTGTATAGAGTCTTTATTGAGTCACACTATGCTCTGTGTGTGTGTGTGTGTGTGTGTGTGATGGTATAGGTGGTTCATTGAGTCAGAGTGAGCCAAGTATGAGTGTGTGTGTGTGTGTTTTGGGGTAAAAGCTGAGCATTGCATCACAGGGTGTCATGTGTGTGTCTGTTGTTGTGTGTCTGTGTAATACAGTCTGAGCATTGAGTTACAGTGAGATGTGTTGCATGTGTTTGTGCTAGTATGAACTGTACATTGAGTCACAACGAGCCATGTGTGTTTGTGTGTGTGTGTGTGTGCTGCTGGAGGCTGATCATTGAATCACAGTTACGTGTTTGGGTGTGTGTGCTGGTATGGGCTTTTCATTGAGTCACGGACTTGTATGTGTGTGTGTGTGCATGTGTGTGTGTTGCTAAGATTTACTTCAGTCACAGTGAGCCTTGTGAGTGTATATGTGCTGATATAGGCTGTGAATTGAGTCACAGTGTGTTATGTGTGAGTGTGTCTGTGTGTGTGCTGGTAAAGACAGTGCATTGAGTCACAATAAGTTGTGTGTGTGTTAATATTCTCATATAGACTGTGCATTGAGTAACAGTGAGCAAGTGTGTGTGAGTTTGTGGGAGTGTATGAGCACTGGTATGGGTGGAGCATTGAATCAGTTAGGTGTGTGTGTGTCTGTGCTCCTATGGGCTATCTATTGAGCTACTGAGGTGTACATGTGTTTCTGTAGTTTTACCACAGACTGCATTTAATCACAGTGAGCAGGGTGTGTGTGTGTATGTGAGTGTGTGTGCTGGTAGGCTTTCATTGAGTCCCTGGTGTGTGTGTGTGTGTGTGGTGCTACAGACTGCATTGAGTCACAGTGAGACGTGTGTGTGTATGATGGTATAGGCAATTGATTGAGTCACAGTGAGGCATGTGTGTGTGTTCTCATATAGGCTGTGCATTGAATCACACTGAGCCCTGTATCTGTGAGTGTGTGTTTGTGTGTGCTAGTATAGGGTGTGTATCAAGTCACACTGAGGTGTGTGTGTGTGCGTGTGTGTTGTTATAGCTTGTGCATTGAGTCAGAGTGCCATGTCAGTGTGTGCATTCTGGTATAGACTATGCACTGAATCAGAGTGAAGGGGGTGTGTGTCTGTGTGTTCTGGTATAGGCGGACCATTGGGTCACACTGAGGTGTGTGTGTGTGTGTTTGTGTGTGTGTGTGCTGATACAGCCTGTGCATTAATCACAGCCAGTTGTGTGTGTATGTGCACCTACAGGTTGCACTTTGTGTCACAGTGTTTTGTGTGTGTGTGTGATATTATATGGTATACAATGAGTCAAAGGGAGGCGTGTGTGGGGGGGTTCATGTGTCTTATAGGCTATGCATTGAGTCACACTGAGCTGTGTGTTTGAATGTCTGTATGTGTTTGTGTGTGTGTAGAGGTATAGGCTGTGTATTGACTCACAGTGAGCATTGTGTGCTTCTGTGTGTGTTTATGTCTGCTAGCTTAGCCTGTGCACTGAGTCACAGGGAGCCTTGTGTGTGTGTGTGTGTGTGTGTTGGTAAAGACTGTGCATTGGGTCACAGTGAGCTGTCTTTGTCTTTGTGTGATTGCTGGTGTAGACTGTGCATTGATTCAAGTTGAGCTGTGAGTGTGTGTGTGGTGTTGGTATGGACGGTGCACTGAGTCACACTGAGCTGTGAGTGTGTGTGTACATGCTGGTATAATCTGAGCGTTGAGTCACACTGAGGTGTGTGCTTCGTGTCTGTATGTAGTTGTATGGATTGTGCCTTGGGTCAGAATGAATTGTGTATGTGTATGTTTTTGTGTGTACTTGGTGGTGTAGAGTCTGTATTGAGTCACACTAAGCTGTGAGTGTGTGTGTGATAGGATGATAGGTATCCTATACCTGATAGGTATAGGATGTGCATTGAGTCACAAAGCCGTGTGTGTGTGTCTGTGCTGGGATAGGCTGTGCATTGATTCACAGTGAGCCTTGTTTATGTGCTAGTACAGACCGTGCATTGATTCAGTAAACCATGTTGTGCTTTTCTGTGTTTGTCTGCTGATATAGGCTGTGAACTGAGTCACAGTGGGCCATGTGTGTTTGTGTCTGATGGTATAGGTGATTCATTGAATCACAGTGAGCCATATATGAGTGCGTGTTTGTGTGTGTGTGTGTGTTGTGCTGTAGGGTGAGCATTGAGTCACAGTGTGCCGTGTGTGTGTTGTGTGTTTGTGTAGTACACTCTGAGCATTCAGTTACAGTGCGATGTGTTGCATGTGTTTCTGCTATTATGAAGTGTACATTGAGTCACAATGAGCCATCTGTAATTGTGTGTGTGTGTGTGTGTGTGTTGGTAGAGGCTGTGAATTGAATCAGAATTAGGTGATTATGTGTGTGTGGTGGTATGAGCTTTGAATTGTGTCATGGAGGTATGTGTGTGTGTGTTGCTACAGACTTCATTGAGTCACAGTGAGCCTGGTGAGTGTCTCTGTGCTGATAGAGGCTGTGAATTGAGTCACAGTTTCTTATGTGTGTGTGATTGTGTGCTGGTATACACTGTGCATTGAGTCATAGTGAGCAGGTCTGTGTGTGTCTTTGTTTTTCTGCAGTAGTACGGGTGGAGCCTTTAATCAGTTATGTGTGTGTGTGTGTGTGTTCGTTTGGTCTTTACATTGAGTCACTAAGGTGTATATGTGTGTGTGTGGTGTTATAGACTGTGCATTGAGTCAGAGTGAGCCGTGAGTGTGTGTGTACGAGAGTGTGTGTGCTGGTGGGCTTTTGTTGATGCACTGGTGTGTGTGCATGTGTGTCTGTTGTGCTACAGACTGCATTGAGTCACAGTGAGACATGTTTGTGTGTGCTGGTATAGGCGATTGATTGAGTCACAGTGATCCATTTGTGTGTGCATGTTAGTATGCGTGTGTTCTTGTTTAGGCTGTGCATTGAGTCACACTGAGGTGTGTGTGTATCCTTGTGTGTGTTGGTATAGATTGTGCATAGAATCACAGTACCATATGTGTGTGTGTGTGCTGGTAAAATCTGAGCATTGAGTCACACTGTCGTGTGTGGTGTGTGTCTGTATGTACTTGTATGGACTGTACATTGAGTCACAGTGAGCATGTGTGTGTGTGTGTGTGCGCACTGGTATGCCTTGAACACTGAATCAGCTAGGTGTGTGTGTGTGCTCATATTGGCTTTGAGTTGAGTCACTGAGGACTATGTGTGTCTGTGTAGGAGGGGGGCTACAGACTATGCATTTAGTCACACTGACACGTTTGTGTACGTGAGTGTGTGTTTTGGTATGTGATTTCATTGAGTCACTGGAGTTTGTGTGTGTGTGTGTGTGGTGTTACAGACTGCATTGAGTCACAGTGAGGCGTGTGTGTGTATGATGGCATAGGCAATTGATTGAGTCACAGTGAGGCATGTGTGTGTGTTCTCATATAGGCTGTGCATTGAATCACAGTGAGACATGTATCTGTGAGTGTGTGTTTGTGTGTGCTAGTATATGGTGTGTATTGAGTCACACTGAGGTGTGTGTGTGTGTGTATGTGTTGTTATAGATTGTGCATTGAGTCAGAGTGCCGTGTCAGTGTGTGCATGCTGGTATAGACTATGCACTGAATCAGGGTGAGGGGTGTGTGTGTCTGTGTGTTCTGGTATAGGCGGACCATTGAGTCACACTGAGGTGTGTGTGTGTGTCTGTGTGTGTGTGTGTGTGCTGGTACAGCCTGTGCATTAATCACAGTCAGTTGTGTGTGTATGTTCATCTACAAGTTGCACTTTGTGTCACAGTGTGTCTGTGTGTGATATTATACGGTATACACTGAGTCAAAGGGAGCTGTGTGTGTGGGGGGTGCATGTGCTCTTATAGACTTTGCATTGAGTCACACTGAGCTGTTTGTTTGAAAGTCTGTCTGTGTGTGTGTGTGTGTAGAGGTATAGGCTGTGTACTGACTCACAGTGAGCATTGTGTGCTTCTGTGTGTGTGTATGTCTGCTAGCTTAGACTGTGCACAGAGTCCCAGGGAGCCGTGTGTGTCTGTGTGTGTGTGTGTGTTGGTAAAGACTGTGCATTGGGTCGCAGTGAGCTGTCTTTGTCTGTGTGTGTGACTGCTGGTGTAGGCTGTGCATTGATTCAAGTTGAGCTGTGAGGGTGTGTGTGGTGTTGATATGGACGGTGCACTGTGTCACACTGAGTTGCGTGTGCGTGCTGGTATAATCTGAGCGTTGAGTCACACTGAGGTTTGTGCTTCGTGTCTGAAGGTAGTTGTATGGAATGTGCCTTGGGTCACAAAGAATTGTGTATGTGTACGTTTTTGTGTGTACTTGGTGGTGTAGAGTCTGTATTGAGTCACACTAAGTTGTGAGTGTGTGTGTGTGATGGTATAGGATGTGCATTGAGTCACAAAGCCGTGTGTGTGTGTCTGTGCTGGTATAGGCTGTGCATTGATTCACAGTGAGCCTTGTGTATGAGCTAGTACGGATTGTGCATTAGTCAGTGAACCACGTGTGTGCTTTTCTGTGTTTGTCTGGCTGTGAACTGAGTCACAGTGGGCCATGTGTGTTTGTGTCTGATGGTATAGGTGATTCATTGAGTCACAGTGAGCCATGTATGAGTGCGTGTTTGTGTGTGTGTGTGTTGTGCTATAGGGTGAGCATTGAGTCACAGTGTGCTGTGTGTGTGTTGTTGTCTGTGTGTGTAGTATAGTCTGAGCATTCAGTTACAGTGTGATGTGTTGCATGTGTTTCTGCTATTATGAAGTGTACATTGAGTCGCAATGAGCCCTCTGTAATTGTGTGTGTGTTTGTGTGTGTTGGTAGAGGCTGTGCATTGAATCAGAATTAGGTGTTTATGTGTGTGCGGTGGTATGAGCTTTGCATTGTGTCATGGAGGTGTGTGTGTGTGTCTGTGTGTGTCTGCTGCTACAGATTTCATTGAGTCACAGTGAGCCTGGTGAGTGTCTGTGTGCTGATAGAGGCTGTGAATTGAGTCACAGTTTCTTATATGTGTGTGATTGTGTGCTGGTATACACTGTGCATGGAGTCATAGTGAGCAGGTCTGTGTGTGTCTGTGTGTTTGTGCAGTAGTACAGAAGGAGCATTTAATCAGTTATGTGTGTGTGTGTGTTCGTTTGGTCTTTGCATTGAGTCACTGTGGTGTACGTGTGTGTGTGTGTGGTGCGATAGATTGTGCATTGAGTCAGAATGAGCCGTGAGTGTGTGTGTATGAGAGTGTGTGTGCTGGTGGGATTTTGTTGCACTGGGGTGTGTGTGTGTGTGTACTGCTACAGACTGCATTGAGTCACAGTGAGACGTGTTTGTGTGTGCTGGTATAGGCGATTGATTCACAGTGATCCATTTGTGTGTGTGTGTTAGTATGCGTGTGTTCTTGTTTGGGCTGTGCATTGAGTCGCACTGCGATGTGTGTGTATGCTTGTGTGTTTTGGTATAGATTGTGCATAGAATCACAGTACCGTATGTGTGTGTGTGTGCTGGTAAAATCTGAGCATTGAGTCACACTGTCCTGTGTGCTGTGTGTCTATGTACTTGAATGGACTGTGCATTGAGTCACAGTGAGCATGTGTGTGTGTTTGTGTGTGTGTGTGTGCTCATATTGGCTTTGAGTTGAGTCACTGAAGTGTATGTGTGTCTGTTTAGGTGGGGGGCTACAGACTGTGAATTGAGTCACACTGAGTTGTTTGTGTACATGAGTGAGTGTTGTGTATGGGTTTTCATTGAATCACTGGGTTTTGTGTGTGTGTGTGTGTGTGTTTGTAGTGCTACGGACTGCATTGGGTCACAGTGAGCTGTATGTGTGTGTGCTTGCTGGTGTAGGCTGTGCATTGATTCAAGGTTAGCTGTCAGTGTGTGTGGTGCTGGAATGGAATGTGCACTGAGACACAGTCATCTGTGTGTGTGTGTGCATACATGTGTGCTGGAATCAGCTGTGCACTGAATCACTGTGAGCCGTGTGTGTGTTTGTGTTTGTGTGCTGGAAAATCAGAGCATTGAATCACACTGAGGTCTGTGCTGTGTGTCTGTATGTAGTGGTATGGCCTGTGCAAGGAATCAGTGAGCTGTGTGTGTGTGTTTGTGTATTTGGTGGTGTAGAGTCTGTATTGAGTCTCATTAAGCTGTGTGTGTGTGTGTGTGTGTGTGTGATGGTATAGGATGTGCATTGGGTCACAGAGCCGTATATATATGTCTGAGCTGGTATAGGCAGTGCATTGACTCACAGTGAGTGTTGTGTATGTGCTACTACAGACTGTGCATTGAGTCAGTGATCAATTTTGTGTGTTTGTGTGATTGTCTGCTCATATAGGCTGTGCACTGTGTCACAGTAACCCATGTGTGTTTGTGGGAGTGTGTTTTTGAGTGATGGTATAAGTGGTTCATTGTGTCACAGTGAGCCATGTATGAGTGCATGTTTGTGTGTGTGTGTGTTCTGGTAGAGGCTAAGCATTGTGTCATGTGTGTCATGTGTGTGTGTGGTTGTGTGTGTGTTTAGTACAGTCTGCACATTGATTTACAGTGAGATGTTTTACATGTGTTTGTGCTTGTATGAGCTATACGTTGAGTCACAATGAGCCATGCGTGTGTGTGTGTGCTGGTAGAGGCTGAGCATTGAATCACAGTTAGGAGTTTGTTTGTGTGTACTGGTATGGGTTTTGCATTGAGTCACAGAGGTATGTGTGTGTTTGTGTGTGTCTATGTGTGTATGTCTGTGTTGCCACAGACTTCATTGTGTCACAGTGAGCTTTATGAGTGTCTGTGTGCAGATACAGGCTGTGAATTGAGTCCCAGTGTGTTACGTGTGTGTGTGTGTGTGCTGGTATAGCCTGTGCATTGAGTCACAGTGAGCTGTGTGTGTGTGTGTTTGCTGGTGTAGGCTGTGCAGTGATTCAAGGTGACCTGTGATTGTGTGTGTTGAACAGGAACGGACTGTGCACTGAGTCACAGTGAGCCATGTGTGAGTGTGTGCATGTGTGTGAGCCAGTTTAGGATGTGCACTGAGTCACGGTGAGCTGTGTGTGTTTGTGTGTGTGTTCTGGTAAAATATGAGCATTGAGTCACACTGAGGGGTGTCCTGTGTGTCTGTATGTACTGGCATGGACTGTGAATGGAATCACAGTGAGGGCTGTGTGTGTGTATTTTGTTGTATAGAGTCTTTATTGAGTCACACTAAGCTCTGTGTGTGTGTGTTTGTGTGTGTGTGTGATGGTATAGGTGGTTCATTGAGTCAGAGTGAGCCAAGTATGAGTGTGTGTGTGTGTGTTTTGGGGTAAAAGCTGAGCATTGCATCACAGGGTATCATGTGTGTGTCTGTTGTTGTGTGTCTGTGTAGTACAGTCTGAGCATTGAGTTACAGTGAGATGTGTTGCATGTGTTTGTGCTAGTATGAACTGTACATGGAGTCACAACAAGCCATGTGTGTTTGTGTGTGTGTGTGTGTGCTGGTGGAGGCTGATCATTGAATCACAGTTACGTGTTTGTGTGTGTGTGCTGGTATGGGTTTTTCATTGAGTCACGGACTTGTATGTGTGTGTGTGTGCATGTGTGTGTGTTGCTAAGATTTAATTCAGTCACAGTGAGCCTTGTGAGTGTATATGTGCTGATATAGGCTGTGAATTGAGTCACAGTGTGTTATGTGTGAGTGTGTCTGTGTGTGTGCTGGTAAAGACAGTGCATTGAGTCACAATAAGTTGTGTGTGTGTTAATATTCTCATATAGACTGTGCATTGAGTAACAGTGAGCAAGTGTGTGTGAGTTTGTGGGAGTGTATGAGCACTGGTATGGGTGGAGCATTGAATCAGTTAGGTGTGTGTGTGTGTGTGCTCCTCTGGGCTATCTATTGAGCGACTGAGGTGTATTTGTGTTTCTGTCGTGGTACCACAGACTATGCATTTAATCACAGTGAGCGGGGTGTGTGTGTGTATGTGAGTGTGTGTGCTGGTAGGCTTTCTTTGAGTCCCTGGTGTGTGTGTGTGTGGTGCTACAGACTGCATTGAGTCACAGTGAGGCGTGTGTGTGTATGATGGTATAGGCAATTGATTGAGTCACAGTGAGGCATGTGTGTGTGTTCTCATATAGGCTGTGCATTGAATCACAGTGAGCCCTGTATCTGTGAGTGTGTGTTTGTGTGTGCTAGTATAGGGTGTGTATTGAGTCACACTGAGGTGTGTGTGTGTGCGTGTGTGTTGTTATAGCTTGTGCATTGAGTCAGAGTGCCATGTCAGTGTGTGCATTCTGGTATAGACTATGCACTGAATCAGAGTCAGGGGGGTGTGTGTCTGTGTGTTCTGGTATAGGCGGACCATTGAGTCACACTGAGGTGTGTGTGTTTTTGTGTGTGTGTGTGCTGATACAGCCTGTGCATTAATCGCAGTCAGTTGTGTGTGTATGTGCACTTACAGGTTGCACTTTGTGTCACAGTGTTTTGTGTGTGTGTGATATTATATGGTATACAATGAGTCAAAGGGAGGTGTGGGGGGGTTCATGTGTTCTTATAGGCTATGCATTGAGTCACACTGAGCTGTGTGTTTGAATGTCTGTATGTGTTTGTGTGTGTGTAGAGTTATAGGCTGTGTATTGACTCACAGTGAGCATTGTGTTCTTCTGTGTGTTTGTATGTCTGCTAGCTTAGGCTGTGCACTGAGTCACATGGAGCCTTGTGTGTGTGTGTGTGTGTGTGTGTGTGTGTTGGTAAAGACTGTGCATTGGGTCACAGTGAGCTGTCTTTGTCATTGTGTGATTGCTGGTGTAGACTGTGCATTGATTCAAGTTGAGCTGTGAGTGTGTGTGTGGTGTTGGTATGGACGGTGCACTGAGTCACACTGAGCTGTGAGTGTGTGTGTACATGCTGGTATAATCTGAGCATTGAGTCACACTGAGGTGTGTGCTTCGTGTCTGTATGTAGTTGTATGGAATGTGCCTTGGGTCAGAATGAATTGTGTATGTGTACGTTTTTGTGTGTACTTGGTGGTGTAGAGTCTGTATTGAGTCACACTAAGCTGTGAGTGTGTGTGTGATAGGATGATAGGTATCCTATACCTGATAGGTATAGGATGTGCATTGAGTCACAAAGCCGTGTGTGTGTGTCTGTGCTGGGATAGGCTGTGCATTGATTCACAGTGAGCCTTGTTTATGTGCTAGTACAGACCGTGCATTGATTCAGTAAACCATGTGTGTGCTTTTCTGTGTTTGTCTGCTGATATAGGCTGTGAACTGAGTCACAGTGGGCCATGTGTGTTTGTGTCTGATGGTATAGGTGATTCATTGAATCACAGTGAGCCATATATGAGTGCGTGTTTGTGTGTGTGTGTGTGTTGTGCTGTAGGGTGAGCATTGAGTCACAGTGTGCCGTGTGTGTGTTGTTGTGTGTGTGTGTAGTACACTCTGAGCATTCAGTTACAGTGCGATGTGTTGCATGTGTTTCTGCTATTATGAAGTGTACATTGAGTCACAATGAGCCCTCTGTAATTGTGTGTGTGTTTGTGTGTGTTGGTAGAGGCTGTGAATTGAATCAGAATTAGGTGTTTATGTGTGTGTGGTGGTATGAGCTTTGCATTGTGTCATGGAGTTATGTGTGTGTGTGTTGCTACAGACTTCATTGAGTCACAGTGAGCCTGGTGAGTGTCTGTGTGCTGATAGAGGCTGTGAATTGAGTCACAGTTTCTTATGTGTGTGTGATTGTGTGCTGGTATACACTGTGCATTGAGTCATAGTGAGCAGGTCTGTGTGTGTCTTTGTTTTTCTGCAGTAGTACGGGTGGAGCCTTTAATCAGTTAGGTGTGTGTGTGTGTGTTCGTTTGGTCTTTGCATTGAGTCACTAAGGTGTATATGTGTGTGTGTGTGTGGTGTTATAGACTGTGCATTGAGTCAGAGTGAGCCATGAGTGTGTGTGTACGAGAGTGTGTGTGCTGGTGGGCTTTTGTTGATGCACTGGTGTGTGTGCATGTGTGTCTGTTGTGCTACAGACTGCATTGAGTCACAGTTAGACATGTTTGTGTGTGCTGGTATAGGCGATTGATTGAGTCACAGTGATCCATTTGTGTGTGCGTGTTAGTATGTGTGTGTTCTTGTTTAGGCTGTGCATTGAGTCACACTGAGGTGTGTGTGTATGCTTGTGTGTTTTGGTATAGATTGTGCATAGAATCACAGTACCATATGTGTGTGTGTGTGCTGGTAAAATCTGAGCATTGAGTCACACTGTCGTGTGTGGTGTGTGTCTGTATGTACTTGTATGGACTGTACATTGAGTCACAGTGAGCATGTGTGTGTGTTTGTGTGTGTGTGTGCACTAGTATGCCTTGAACACTGAATCAGCTAGGTGTGTGTGTGTGCTCATATTGGCTTTGAGTTGAGTCACTGAGGTGTATGTGTGTCTGTGTAGGTGGGGGCTACAGACTATGTATTTAGTCACACTGAGACGTTTGTGTACGTGAGTGTGTGTTGTGGTATGTGATTTCATTGAGTCACTGGAGTTTGTGTGTGTGTGTGTGTGGTGTTACAGACTGCATTGAGTCACAGTGAGGCGTGTGTGTGTATGATGGCATAGGCAATTGAGTCACAGTGAGGCATGTGTGTGTGTTCTCATATAGGCTGTGCATTGAATCACAGTGAGACATGTATCTGTGAGTGTGTGTTTGTGTGTGCTAGTATAGGGTGTGTATTGAGTCACACTGAGGTGTGTGTGTGTGCGTATGTGTTGTTATAGATTGTGCATTGAGTCAGAGTGCCATGTCAATGTGTGCATTCTGGTATAGACTATGCACTGAATCAGAGTGAGGGGTGTGTGTGTCTGTGTGTTCTGGTATAGGCGGACCATTGAGTCACACTGAGGTGTGTCTGTATGTGTGTATGTGTGTGTGTGCTCTTGTGTGCTGCTCTAGGCTGTGCTTTGAGTCACAATGCGCCGTGTGTGTGTGTGCGTGCTGGAATAGGTTATGCACTAAGGTACATATAGATGTGTGTCTATGTGTGTGTGTGCTGTATAGACTGAGCATTATGTCACAATGTGGTGTGGGTTTCCGCTGATATAGGCCATGCCTTGAGTCACAGTGAGCATTGTGTGAGTGTCTGTGTGTTTGTGTGTGTTAGTAAAGGCTGTATATTGAATCACAGTGTTTCTTGTGTATGTGTCCGTTTGTGTGTGCTGGTAGAGGTTGTGCATTGAGTCACAGTTAACCATCTCTTTTGTGTGTGTGTGTGTATGTGTTTGTGTGTGTGCTGTTACAGGCTGTCAGTTGAGTCACAAGGACCGGTTTTTCTATGTGTGTGGGGGGGTCATGTGGGCTACTGTGGTCTGGCATTGAGTCACAATAAGCTGTGTGTGTGTGTGTGTGTGAGTGTGTGCTCTGGAATAGCTTCTGCAATGTGTCACATTGACTTGTGTGTGTATGTGTTTGTGTGCTGTATAAGCTGACATTATGTCATACTGTGGTGTGTGTTTGCACAGGTATAGGCTGTGCTTTGAGTCACAATGAGCCTTGTGTGTGCCTGTGTGTTTGTGAGTGCTGCCAGAGGCTGTGCATTTTATCACTGCAAGCCTTGTGTATGTGTCTGTTTGTGTGTGCTGGTAGAGGCTGTGCATTGAGTCACTATTAGCTGTCTCTGTGTTTGTGTGTGTGTGCCAATATAGATTGTGCATTGAGTTTCAGTGAGGCTTCTTTGTGGGCTTGTAAAGGCTATGTATTGTGTCACAGTAAGCTGTGTTTGTGTGTGCATGTGTGTGTTCTAGTATAGGCTGTGCATTCAGTCATACTGAGCCTTCTCTGTGTGTGTCCATGTCTGTCTGTGCTTTGTTATTGGCTCTGCATTGAGTCACATTGATTTGTCTGGGTGTATGTGTGTGTGTGTCTTGTATAGGCTATGCATTCACTCATAGTGAACCGTGTGTGTGTGTGTGTGTGTGTGCCACTATAGGCTCTGCTTTGAGTCACTGTGGGCCATGTGTCTGTGTGTCTGTG
The DNA here is from genome assembly GCF_039906515.1 of Pseudorca crassidens. Lineage (NCBI taxonomy): Eukaryota > Metazoa > Chordata > Mammalia > Artiodactyla > Delphinidae > Pseudorca > Pseudorca crassidens. The sequence continues at coordinate 9,197,787 of NC_090318.1, forward strand.
TGTATCTCTGTACTGGTATAGGCTGTACATTGAGTCACATTGATTCGTGAGTGTGTGTGTGTTCTGATATAGGCTGTGCATTTAGTCACAGTGAGCTATGTGTGTGTGTTAGTGTTTGGCTATAGGCTGTGCATTCTTTCACAGTGAGCTTTTTATGTGTGTATTTGTGAGTGTGATGGTATTGGCTTTTCATTAAATCACAGTGAGCCGTGTTTTTGTGTATGTCTGTGCTGGTATACACTGTGCATTGAGTTCTTGTGAGGCTTGTATGTTTTGGTGTGTGTGTCTGTCTGTATACGTGTATAGGCTGTGCATTCAGTCACAGTGAGCTATGCATATGTGTGTGTGTGTTTGTGTTTGCATTCTGGTATAGGCAGTGCGTTCTATCACATGACACGTGTGTGTGTGTGAGCTGGTATAGGCTGCACATTGAATCTCAGTGACCCATATGTGTGTGTGTGTGTCTTTACTGCTTTAGGCTAGTCATTGAGTCACAGTGAGCTGTGTGTATGTGTGTGTGTGTGATTGTCGGCTGGTAGAGGCTGTGATTTGAGTAAGAGAGAGCCATGTGAAAGTTTGTGTCTCTGTTTGTTCCTTTGGTTGTATGGGGTGTGCATGGGAACACATTAAACTGACTGTGTGTGTGTGTATGTGTGCTGATATTGACTGTGCCTTGAGTTGGAATGAGCCATGCGTCTGCTTTTGTGTGTGTGTGTATTGGTATGGTTTGTACATTGACTCACTGTGAGCCGTGTGAGTGTGTGTCTCCTTGGGTCTGTGTGCCGATACAGGCTGTGCACTGAGTCAAATTGGTCTGTGCATGTGTGTGATTGTGTGTGTATGTTAGTATAGGTTGTGTATTGAATCACAGTACCGTCTATGTGTGTGTGTGCTGGTATAGGTTGTGCTTTGAGTTACAGGGAACCATGTGTATATGTGTGTGTCTCTGCTCGTGCTGATATGGGCTGTGCATTGAGTCACATTGAGTCACGTGTGTGTGTGTGCGCTGGTATTCGCTGTGCATTGAGTCACATTGATTCGTGTGTATGCATGTGAGTGTGTTTTTGTGATGGTATAGGCTGGTCATTGAGCAACAGTGAGCCATGTGAAAGGTTGTGTTTCTGTGTGTGTGCCAGTATCGGCTGTGCATTTATTCACATTAAGTCGTGTGTATGTATGTTTCTGTTTGCTGTTATTGGCTGTGCATTGACCCACACTGAGCGGTGTGTTTTTGTGTGTGTGTGTGCTGATATAGGCTCTGCTTTGCATCACAATGAGCAGGCCATCTGTTTCTGTCTGTGCATGTGAGAGTATTGTTTGAGCATTGACTCACTGTGAGCCACATGTGTGTGTATGTCTGTCTGTGCGCTGATATTGGCTTGCATTGAGTCAAATTGATCCATATTTGTGTGTGTGTTTGTGCAGCTATAGACTGTGCATTAAGTCACAGTTTACTCTGTGAGTGTGTGTGTGTGTGTGTGTGTGTGTGTGCTGTTTCAGGCTGTGCATTCACAGTGAGAGTTGTATGTGTGTCTGTGTTCTGTTGTAGTTCTGCATTGAGTTACAGTTAGCCGAGAGTACATGTGTGTGTGTTTTTCTGTGTGTGTGTGTGTGTGTGTGTGTGTGTTTGGTTCTGTGTTTGTATGCGGGAACAGGCTGTGCATTAAGTAACACTGAGCCATGCATGTGAGTGAGTGTGTGTGTTCTGGTATAGGCTGCGCATTGAGTCACAGTGAGCCGTGTGTTGTGTGTGCACTGGTATAAGCTGTGCATTCACTCACTGTGAGCCCTTTTTGTAAGTTTCTGTCTCTGTTAGCTGTTATATGCTGTGCATTGAGTCACATTGATTCATGTGTGTGTGTATGTGATTTTATAGGCTGTGCATCCAGTCATAGTGAGCTGTGAGTGTGTGTGTGTGCTGCTATAGGCTATGCATTCAAACACAATTAGCCATTTATATGTGTGCATCTGTGTGTGCTGGTATAGGCTGTGCATTGAATCACAGAGAGCCATGTTTGCATGTTTGTGTGTGCATTGAGTCCTTGTGATCCTTTTGGGTTTTTGTGAGTGTGGGTGTGTGTCTATGTGCTGGTATAGGCTGTGCCCTGAGTCACACTGAACCATGCATGTGTGTGTGCTGGTTTAGGTTGTGCCTTGACTCACAGGGAGCCATACTTGTATATAAGTGTATGAGTGTGTGTTCTGGTATAGGCAGTGCATTGAATCACAGTGGCCATGTGTGTCTGTGTGCTTGTATAGGCTGTGCATTCTGTCACAGTGAGACATGCATGTGTGTGTGCTGGTATAGGTTGTGCCTTGAGTCACAGTGAACCATGCTTGTGTGTATGTGTGTGAGTGTGTGTTCTGGTATAGGCAGTGCATTGAATCACAGTGGCCCATGTGTGTTTGTGTGCTGGTATAGGGTGTGCATTGTGACACAGTGAGCCACGTGTTTGTTTATTTGAATGTTGGTATAGGCTGTGCATTGAATCTCAGTGAGGTGTGTGTGTGTGCTTGTGTGCTGGTGTATGCTGTGCATTGAGTAACAGTTAGCCATGTGAAAGTTTACGGGTCTCTTTTTTGTTTCTTTTGCAAAACGCAGGCCTCTCACCATTGTGGCCTCTCCCATTGCAGAGCACAGTCTCCAGACACGCAGGCCCAGCGGCCATGGTTAACGGGCCTAGCCATTCCAGGGCATGTGGGATACTCCCAGAAAGGGGCAAAAACCCATGTCCCCTGCATCGGCAAGTGGACTCTCAACCACTGCACCACCAGGGAAGACCTGTGTGTCACTTTGTGTGTGTGCTGGAATGGGCTTTGCATTGAGTCACATTAAGAGGTGTGTCTGTGTGTGTGTGCTGTTATAGGCTGTGCATTGACTCATAGTGAGCCTTGCGTCTCTTTCTTTTGGCTGGTATAGGCTGTGTCTTGAGTCACAATGAGCTGTGCATCTCTTTGTGTGTGCCTGTGTCCTGGTATGGTTTTTGCATTGCCTCACTCTGAGCCATGTGTGTGTGTGTGTCACTGTTTATCTGTGTGCTGATACAGGCTGTGCATTGAGTCAAATTGATCCTTGTGTGTGGGCATTGTGTTTGTGTTTCTGTGCTGGTATATGCTGTGCATAGAGTCACAGTGAGCCATGTGTGTGTGTGTGTGTGTGGGTCCTGGTACAGTCAGTGCATTCACAGTGAGTGGTATATGTGTCTCTGTGTGTTGTTATAAGTTCTGCATTGAGTTACACTTAGCCTTGTGTGTGCTGGTTTAGGCTGTGCATTGAGTCACAGTCAGCAGTATATGTTTGTGTGTGCTGCTATAAGTTGTGGTTTGATTTACACTGAACCCTGTGTATGTTTGTGTCTGTGCATGTGCTGATATGGGCTGTGCATTCAGTCACATTGAGCCATGCGGGTGTCTGTGTGTGTGTGCTACTATAGGTTGTGCATTCAGTCACAGTGAGCCATGTGTATGTGAGAGCGGTCATAGGCTCTGCAATAAATCACAGTGAGCCATTTATTTGTTGGTGTGTGTGATTGTGTTTGCTGGTATGGACTGGGCATTGAGTCACTGTGAAAACTGTGTGTGTGTGTGTTTATGTGTGTGTTTTGTGCTGCTATAGGCTGTGCATTGAATCACAGGGAGTGTGTTTTTTTCTGTGTGTGTGGTCATGTGTGCTTTCTTAAGCTGGGCATTGAGTCACAGTGAACCATGTGTGGTGTGTGCTGATTAGCCTGTGCACTCAGTCACATTGAGGTTTGTGTGTGTGTGTCTCCCTGTCTGTGTGCTAGTATGGGCTGTGCATTGAGTCACATTGAGCCGTGTGTGTGTATGTGTCCAGTTATAGGCTGTGCATTGAGCCACAGTGTGCCATATCTGTGTATGTGTGTGAGTGCTGGTATTGACTATGCATTCACTCACAGTGAGCCTTGGGTCTGTGTCTGTGTGCTGCTATAGGTTCTGCATTCACTCACAGTGAGTCAGTTGTGTGTGTGTGTGTGTTTGTGTTTTCTGTAATGGCCTGGGCATTGAGTCACAGTGATCCATGAGTCTGTGTGTGTGTGTGCTGGTATAGGCTGTGTATTGAGTCACAGAGAGGTGTGTGTGTCTGTGTGTATGCTGGTATAAGCTGTGCGTTGATTGACAGGTTTCCTGGGGTGTGTGTTGTTTGTGTGTGCATGTGTGCTGTTATGGGCTGTGCATTAAGTCACAGTGAGAGGTGTGTTGTTTTGTGTGTGTTCTGCTATGGCCTGTGCATGGAGTCACACTGAGCTGTGTTTGTGTATGTGAGCACAGTTACAGGCTGTCCATTGAGAAACAGTGAACCGTGTGTCTGTGTGTGTATGTGTGCTGTTGTATGCTCTGCATTTAGTCACATTGAGCTGTACGTGTGTTTGCTGTTATAGGCTGGACATTGATTCACAGAGCCTTGTGCTTCTGTGTGTCTAATGGCATAGGCTGAGTTTTAATGCAGTGTAAGCCATGTGTTTATGTGTGTCTTAGTGTGTCCATATGCTGGTATAGGCTGTGCATTCATTCACAGTGAGATGTGTATATGTGAGTGGGGCCATAGGCTCTGCATTAAATCACAGTGAGCCATTTATTTTTTGGTGTGTGTGATTGCGTTTGCTGGTATGGGCTGTGCATTGAGTCACCATGACAGCTTTGTGTGTGTGTGTGTGTGTGTGTGTGTGTGTGTGTTGCTATAGGCTGTGCATTGAGTCACAGGGAGCCGTGTCTTTTTCTGTGTGTGTGTGGTCATGTGTGCTTGTTTAAGCTGGACATTGAGTCACAGTGAGCCATGTGTGAGTGTGTGTGCTGATTAGCCTGTGCACTCAGTCACATTGATGTTTGTGTGTGTGTGCTACTATAGGCTGTGCAATCAGTCACAGTGAGCTTTGTGTGTGTGGGTGTGCAGCTATAGGTTATGCTTAAAATCACATTGAGGGTTTTATGTGTGCATTCTGTAATACACTGTGCAATGAGTCACAGTGAGTTGTGTGTGTCTGTTTGTCTGTGTGCTGGTATGGTTTCTGCATTGACTCACACTGAGCCATGTGTATGTGTTTCTGTGTGTGTGCTTGTATAGACTGTGCATTTGGTCATGGGGAGCCGTGTTTCTCTGTGTGTGTGTGTGTGCTTATATACACTGTGTAGTGAGTCACAGTGAGCCATCTGTGTGTTCTGGTATAGGCTGTGCATTGTTTCACAGTGCGCAATGGATGTGTTTGGGTTTGTCTGTGCTGGTATGGGCTGTGCACTGAGTCACATTGTTGTGTGTGTGTGTGTGTGTGTGTGTATCCGTGTGTGCTGGTATAGGCTGTGGATTGAATCACAGGGGCCATGTGTGTGTGTGTGTGTGGTCGTGTGTGCTGCTGTAGGCTGTGCATTGAGTCACAATGAGTCCTGTGTGTGCGAGGGTGCTGGAATAGGCTATGCACTGAATCACATAGAGGTGTGTGTGTATGTGCATGTAAGCTGTATAGGCTGAGCGGTATGTCATACTGTGATTTCTGTTTGTGCAGGTATAGGCTATGCTTTGTGTCACAGTGAGCCTTGTGTGTTCATGTGTGTGTTTGTGAGTGCTGCTGGAGGCTGTGCATTGAATCACTGAGAGCCTTGTGTATGTGCCTGTTTGTGTGTGCTGGTAGAGGCTGTGCATTGACTCACCATTAGCCATCTCCGTGTGTGTGTGTGTGTGTGTGTGTGTGTGTGCTGGTATAGATTGTGCATTGAGTTTCAGTGAGACATATATGTGGGCTGATAAGGCTATGTATTGAGTCACAGTGAGCTGTGTGTGTGTGTGTGTGTTCTAGTATAGGCTGTACATTCTGTCATACTGAGCTGGGTCTGTGTGTGTGTGTGTGCTGTTATAGGCTGTGCATTGAGTCACATTGATTCGTCTGGGTGTGTGTGTGTGTGTGCTTGTATAGGCTGTGCATTCACTCATAGTGAACCGTGTATGTGTGTGTGTGCTGCTATATGCTCTGCTTTGAGTCACTGTGTGCCATGTGTCTGTATGTCTCTGTGTGTCTCTGTACTGGTATAGGCTGTACATTGAGTCACATTGATTCGTGTGTGTGTGTGTGTGTGTATGTTCTCATATAGGCTGTGCATTTAGTCACAGTGAGCCATGTGTGTGTGTTTGTGTGCTGCAATAGGCTTGTATTCATCTACAGTGAGCCTTTTATGTGTGTGTTTGTGCTGCTATAGGCTTTTCATTGAATCACAGTGAGCTATGTTGCTGTGTGTGTGCATGCTGTTATATGCTGTGCATTGAATTCTTGTGAGCCTTGTGTGTTTTTTGTGTTTGGATGTGTATCTGTATACTTGTATAGGCTGTGCATTGAGTCACAGTGAGCTATGCATATGTGTGTGTGTGTGTGTGTGTTCTGGTACAGGCACTGCATTCTATCACAGTGACCCATGTGTGTGTGCTGGTATAGGGTGTGCATTGTGGCACAGTGTGCCATGTGTGTGTGTGCTGCTGCTTTAGGCTAGCCATTGAGACACAGCGAACCTTGTGTATGCATGTGTGTGTGATTGTCAGCTGCTAGAGACTGAGATTTGAGTAACAGAGAGCCATGTGAAAGTTTGTGTCTCTGTTTCTGTGGTTGTATGGGCTGTTCACTGAGTCACATTAAACTGACTGTGTGTGTGTGTATGTGTGCTGATATTGACTGTGCCTTGAGTCACAATGAGCCATGTGTCTGCTTTTGTATGTGTGTGTGCTGGTATGGTTTGTGCATTGACTCACTGAGTCTTGTGAGTGTGTGTCTCCTTGGGTCTGTGTGCCCATATAGACTGTGCACTGAGTCAAATTGACCTGTGTGTGATTGTGTGTGTGTGCTGGTATAGGCTGTGCATTGAATCACAGTACCATCTGTGTGTGTGTGTGTGCAGGTATAAGTTGAGCTTTGAGTTACAGAGAACAATGTGTATATGTGTGTGTCTCTTCTTGTGTTGATATGGGCTGTGCATAGAGTCACATAAAGTCGTGTGTGTGTGTGCTTCTGTTTGCTGTTATTGGCTGTACATTGACCCACATTGAGCCGTGTGTGTGTGTCTGTGTGTGTGTGCTCATGTAGGCTCTGCCTTGCATCACAGTGAGCAGGTCATCTGTGTGTATGTGTGTGTGAGTATTGTTTGAGCATTGACTCAGTGTGAGCCACGTGTGTTTTTCTGTTTCTGTGCTGATATTGGCTGTGCATTGAGATAAATTAATCCATGTTTGTGTGTGTGCAGCTATAGCCTGTGCATTAAGTCACAGTGTGCCGTGTGTCTGTGTGTGTGTGGGCTGTTATAAGCTGTGTATTGAGTCACAGAGAAGTGTGTGTGTCTGTGTGTATGCTGGTATAGGCTGTGCATTAATTGACAGGTTTCTGGGTGTATGTGTTTTGTGTGTGTGTGCATGTGTGCTGCTATGGGCTGTACATTAAGTCACAGTGAGTGGTGTGTGGTTTTGTGTGTGTTCTGCTATGGGCTGTGCATTCAGTCACACTGAGCTGTGTTTGTGTATGTGAGCACAGTTACAGGCTGTCCATTGAGACACAGTGAGCAGTGTGTCTGTGCGTGTATGTGTGCTATTCTATGCTGTGCATTTAGTCACATCGAGCCGTGTGTGTGTGTGTGTGTTTGTCTATGTGTGCTTGCTGGTATAGGCTAGGCATTGAGTCACATTGATCTATGTGTGTGTCTGTGTGTGCGTGCTACTATAGTCTGTGTATTCAGTCACAGTGTGCCGTGTATATGTGAGTGGGGCCATAGGCTCTGCATTAAATCACAGTGACCCATTTATTTGTTGCTGTGTATGATCGTGTTTGCTGTTATGGGCTCTGAATTGAGTCACAGTGACAGCTGTGTGTTGGTGTGTGTGTGTTTTTGCTGCTATAATCTCTGCATTGAGTCACAGAGAACCATGTGTTTTTCTGTGTGTGTGTGGTGGTGTGTGCTTGTTTAAGCTGGGCATTGAGTCACAGTGAGCCATGTGTGTTTGTGTGTATACTAATTAGCCTTTGCCCTCAGTCACATAGAGGTTTGTGTGTGTGTGTGTGTGTGTGTGTGTGTGTGTGCTGGTATGGGCTGTGCATTGAATCACATTGATCCATGTGTGTATGTGTGCTACTATAGAATTTGCATTCAGTCACAGTGAGTGGTGTGTGTGTGTGTGTGCAGCTATAGGCTATGCATTAAATCACCTTGAGCGATTTATGTGTGCATGTCTTAATAGGCTGTGCATTGAGTCACAGTGAGCCGTGTCTGTGTGTGTGTGTGTGTGTGTGCTTGTATACACTGTGCAGTGAGTCATAGTGAGCCATCTGTGTGTTCTGGTATAGGCTGTGCATTGTTTCACAGTGCACAATGTGTGTGTTTGTGTTTGTCTGTGCTGGTATGAGCTGTGAACTGAGTCCCATTGTGGTGTGTGTATGTGTGTGTGTGTGTGTGCATGTGTGCTTGTATAGGCTGTGGATTAAATCACAGGGGCTGTGTGTCTGTGTGGTCATGAGTGCTACTCTAGACTGTGCACTGAGTCACAATGAGCCATGTGTGTGTAGGGGTACTGGAATAGGTTATGCACTGAGTCACATAGAGGTGTGTGTGTATATGTGTGTGTGCTGTATAGACTAAGCATTATGTCACAATGTGGTGTGTGTTTGCACTGGTATAGGCCATACCTTGAGTCACAGTGAGAATTGTGTGAGCATGTGTGTGTTTGTGTGTGCTGGCAGAGGCTGTGCATTGAGTCACTCTTAACTGTCTCTTGTGTGTGTGTGTGCTGATATAGATTGTGCATTGAGTTTCAGTGAGACTTCTTTGTGGGCCAGTAAAGGCTATGTATTGAGTCAGAGTGAGCTGTGTGTGTGTCTGTGTGTTCTAGTATAGGCTGTGCATTCAGTCATCCTGAACCGTGTCTGTGTTTGTCTGTGTCGGTCTGTGTGATGTTATATGCTGTGCACTGAGTCACATTGATTTGTCTGGGTGTATGTGTGTGTGTGCTTGTATAGGCAGTGCATTCACTCATAGTGAACCATGTGTGTGTGTGTGTGTGCTGCTATAGGCTGTGCTTTGAGTCACTGTGAGCCATGTGTCTGTGTGTGTCTCTGTACTTGTATAGGCTGTACACTGAGTCACATTGATTCGTGTGTGTGTGTGTGTGTGTACTGATATAGGCTGTACATTTAGTCACAGTGAGCCATGTGTGTGTGTTCGTGTGCTGCTATAAGCTGTGCATTCATTCACAGTGAGCCTTTTATATGTGTGTTTGTGAGTGTGCTCGTATAGGCTTTTAATTGAATCACAGTGAGCCATGTTTGTGTGTGTGTGCATGCTGGTATACAATGTGCATTGAGTTCTTGTGAGCCTTGTGTGTTTTTGTTGTATGGATGTGTGTCTGTATACACTTATAGGCTGTGCATTGAGTGTGTTCTGGTATAGGCAGTGTGTTCTATCACAGTGACCCGTGTGAGTGTGTGTGCACTGGTATAGGGTGTGCATTGAGGCACAGTGAACCGTGTGTGTGTGTGTGTGTGTGTGTGTGCTGGTATAGGCTGCATATTGAGTCTAAGTGTGTGGTATGTGTCTGTGCTGCTGCTTTAGGCTATTCATTGAATCACAGTGGGCCGGGTGTATGTGTATGTGTGTGATTGTTGGCTGATAGAGGCTGCGATTTGAGTAACAGAGAGCCATGTGAAAGTTTGTGTCTCTGTTTGTTTCTCTGGTTGTATGGACTGTGCACTGAGTCACATTAAATGGACTGTGTGTGTGTGTGCTGATATTGACTGTGCCTTGAGTTGCAATGAGCTTTTGTGTGTGTGTGTGCTGGTATGGTTTGTGCATTGACTCACTGTGAGCCATGTGAGTGTGTGTCTCCTTGGGTCTCTGTGCCCATATAGGCTGTGCACTGAGTCAAATTGATCTGTGTGATTGTGTGTGTGTGACTGTGTGTGTGTGCTGGTATAAGCTGTGCATTGAATCAAAGTACCATTTATGTGTGTTTGTGCTGGTATAGGTTGTGCGTTGAGTTACAGTGAATCATGTGTATATATGTGTGTCTCTGCTTGTGCTGATATGGGCTGTGCATTGAGTCACATTGAGCCATCTGTGTGTGCTGGTATTTGCTGTGCATTGAGTCACATTGATTCGTGTGTATGTGTGTGGTTGTGTTTTTGTGATGGTAAAGGCTGTGCATTGAGTAACAGTGAGCCATGTGAAAGGTTGTGTTTCTGTGTGTGCTCCTGTATGGGCTGTGCATTTATTCACATTAAGTCATGTGTGTGTGTGTTTCTGTTTTATGTTATTGGCTGTGCACTGAACCACACTGAGCTGAGCGTGTGTGTGTGTGTGCGAGTATTGTTTAAGCATTGACTCACTGTGAGCCATGTGTGTGTGCCTCTCTGTCTGTCTGTGTGCTGATATTGACTGTGCATTGAGTCAAATTGATCCATGTGTGTGTGTGATTTTGTGTGTTTGTGCAGGTATAGCCTGTGCATTAAATCACAGCTTGCCATGTGTGTGTGTGTGTGTTCCGTTTCAGGCTGTGCATTCAAAGTGAGAGTTGAATGTGTGCCTGTGTTCTGCTTTAGTGATGCATTGAGTTACACTTAGCTGAGAGTACATGTGTGTGTGTTTTTGAGTGTGTGTGTGTTCATGCATAGACTGTGAAATAAGTCAAACTAAGCCATTTAGTGTGTGTCCGTGTCTGTATGTGTGCTGTTATAGGTTTGCATTGAGTCACATTGATTCATCTGTGTATGTGTCTATGTGTGTCTGTATAGGCTGTGCATTCACTAGTAGTGAACTGTATGTGTGTGACTGTGTGCTGCTATACACTCTGCTTTCAGTCACTGTGAGCCATGTGTGTCTGTTTCTGTGTGTGTCTATATACTTGTAGAGGTTGTCCATTGAGTCACATTGATTCGTGTGTGTGTGTGTGTTTGTGTGTGTTTTCTGATATAGGCTGTGCATTTAGTCTCTGTGAGCCATGTGTGTGCATTTGTGTGCTGCTATAGGCTGTGCATTCATTCACAGTGAGCCTTTTATGTGTGTGTTTGTGATTGTGCTGGTTTTGGCTTTTCATTGAATCATGGTGAGCCATGTACGTGAGTGTCTGTGTACTAGTATATGCTGTGCATTGAGGTCTTGTGAGCCTTGTGTGTTTTTGTTTGTGTGGGTGCATGTCTCTATACTCATATAGGCTGTGAATTGAGTCACAGTGAGCTATGCATATGTGTGTGTGTGTTTGTGTGTTTGTGTTCTGGTATAGGCAGTGCATTCTATCACAGTCACCCCTGTGTGTGTGTGTGTTGGTATCAGGTGTGCATTGAGGCACAGTGAACTGTGTGTGTGTGTGTGTGCTGGTATAGTCTGCATATTGAGTCTAAGTGTGTGCTATGTGTGTGTTCTGCTGCTTTAGGCTATTCATTGAATCACAGTGGGCCATGTGTATGCATATCTGTGTGATTGTCAGCTGATAGAGGCTGTGATTTGAGTAACAGACAGCCATGTGAAAGTCTGTGTCTCTGTTTGTTTCTCTGGTTGTATGGACTGTGCACTGAGTCACATTAAACTGTGTGTTTGTGTGTGATGATATTGACTGTGCCTTGAGTTGCAATGAGTTTTGTGTGTGTGTGTGCTGGTATGGTTTGTGCATTGACTCACTGTGAGCCGTGTGAGTGTTTGTCTCCTTGGGTCTGTGTGCCCATATAGGCTGTGCACTGAGTCAAATTGATCTGTGTGCTTGTGTGTGTGTGACTGTGTGTGTGTGTTGGTATAGGCTGCACATTGAGTCTCAGTGAGCCATATGTGTGTCTGTATTTACTGCTTTACGCTAGTCATTGAGTAACAGTGAGCCATGTGAATGTGTGATTGAGGGCTAGTAGAGGCTGTGATTTGAGTGACAGAGAGCCATGTGAAAGTTTGTTTCTCTGTTTGTTTCTGTGGTTGTATGGGGTGTGCATTGGGTCACATTAAACCAACTGTGTGTGTGTGTATATGTGCTGATATTGACTGTGCCTTGAGTCACAATGAGACATGTGTCTGCTTTTGTGTGTGTGTGTGTGTGTGCTGGTATTGTTTATGCATTGATTCACTGTGAACCGTGTGAGTGTGTGTCTCCTTGGGTCTGTGTGCCCATATAGGCTGTGCACTGAGTCAAATTGATCTCTGTGTGTGTGTGTGGGTGTGTGTGTGATTGTGTGTGTGTGCTAGTACAGGCTGTGGATTGAATCACAGTACCATCTATGTGTGTGTTCTGGTACAGTTTGTGCTTTGAGTTACAGTGAACCTTGTGTATATGTGTGTGTCTGCTTGTGCTGATATGGTCTGTGCATTGAGTCACATTGAACCATGTGTGTGTGTGTGCTGGTATTTGCTGTGCATTGAGTCACACTGATCATGTGTATGTGTGTGTGTGTTTGTGATGGTATAGGTTGTGCATTGAGCAACAGAGAGCCATGTGAAACGTTGTGTTTCTGTGTGTGTGCCGGTATGGGCTGTGCATTTATTCATATTAAGTCGTGTGTGTGTGTGTTTCTGTTTGCTGTTATTGGCTGTGCATTGACCCACATTGAGCCATGTGTGTGTGTGTGTGTGTGTGCTGATATCGGCTCTGCTTTGTATCGCAATGAGCAGGCCATCTCTTTGTGTGTGTGTGTGTGCGAATATTGCTTGAGCATTTACTCACTGTGAGCTGCATGTGAGTGTGTGTGTGTCTGTCTGTGTGCTGATATTGGCTGTGCGTTGAGCCAAATTGATCCGTGTGTGTGTGTGCAGCTGCAGCCTGTTCATTAGTCACAGTTTGCTGTTTGTGTGTGTGTGCTGTTCCAAGTTGTGCAATCACAGTGAGAGTTGTATGTTTGTCTGTGTTCTGTTATAGTTCTGCATTGAGATACAGTTAGCCGAGAGTATGTTTGTGTGTTTTTGAGTGTGTGTGTGTCCTGGTTTAGGCTGTGCATTGAGACCCAGTGAGGTGTGTATGTATGTGTTTGCTGCTATAACTTCTGCTTTGAGTTACAGTGAACCATGTGTATATGTGTGTTTCTGTTTGTGCATGTGCTGATATGGGTTGGGAATTCAGTCACAGTGAGCCTTGTGTGTGTGTCTGTGTGTGTCTGTGTGTGTTTTGTTCTGTGTTTGTATGCAGGAACAGGCTGTGCATTGAATCCCACTGAGCTGTGCATGTGAGTGTGTGTTCTGGTATAGGCTGCGCATTGAGTCACAGTAAGCCATGTGTTTCCTGTGTGTGTGTGCTGGTATAAGCTGTGCATTCATTCACTGTGAGCCCTGTGTGTATGTTTCTGTGTCTGTGTGCTCTTATAGGCTGTGCATATGCATAGGTTATGCACTAAGTCACATAGAGATGTGTGTGTATGTGTGTGTGTGCTGTATAGACTGAGCATTATGTCACAATGTGGTGTGTGTTTCCACTAGTATAGGCCATCCCTTTATTCACATTGAGCATTGTGTGAGTGTGTGTGTGTTTGGGTGTGCTGGTATAGGCTACACATTGAATCACAGTGAGTCTTGTGTATGTGTCTGTTTGTGTGTGCTGGTAGAGTTTGTGCATTGAGTCACTGTTAACTGGCTCTTTTATGTGTGTGTGTGTGTGTGTGTTTGTGTGTGTGCTGGTACAGGCTGTTGATTGAATCACAAGGACCCGTGTGTCTGTGTGTGTTGGGCGGGAGCGTGTGTGCTGCTGTAGGCTGGCATTGAGTCAAAATAAGCCGTGTGTGTGTGTGTGTGTGTGCTTTCTGGAATAGGCTGTGCACTGTATCACATAGACACAGTGACACAGTATGTGTTTGTGTGCTGTATAAGCTGAGCATTATGTCATACTGTGTTGTCTGTTTGCACAGGTATAGGCTGTGCTTTGAGTCTTGTGTGTGCATGTGTGTGTTTGTGAGTGCTGCTGGAAGCTGCACATTGAGTCACTGTGAGCCTTGTGTATGTGTCTCCTTGTGTGTGCTGGTAGATGCTGTGCATTGATCACCATTAGCCATCTACATGTGTGTGTGTCTGTGTGTGTGTGTGTGTGTGCTGGTATAGATTGTGCATTGAGTTTCAGTGAGACTTCTTGGTGGGCCAGTAAAGGTTATGTGTAGAGTCACAGTGAGCTGTGTGTGTGTGTGTTCTAGTATAGGCTGCTCATTCAGTCATACTGAGCCTTGTCTGTGTGTGTCCGTGTCTGGCTGTGTGCTGTTATAGGCTTTTTGAGTCACATTGATTCGTGTGTGTGTGTGCTTGTATAGGCTGTGCATTCACTCATAGTGAACCTGTGTGTGTGTGTGTGCTGCTATAGACTCTGCTTTGAGTCACTGTAAGCCATGTGTCTGTGTGTCTCCATATTTCTCTGTGCTGCTATAGGCTTTACAATGAGTCACATTGATTCTTGTGTGTGTGTGTGTGTGTGTTCTGGTATAGGCTGTGTATTCAACCACAGTGAGCCATCTGTGTGTGTTTGTGTGCTGCTATAGGCTGTGCATTCATTCACAGTGAGCCATGTATGTGTGTGTGTACTGGTATCAGTTGTGCTTTGAGTTACAGTGTACCCTTGGTTTATGTGTGTATCAGTGCGTGTGTGTATATGGACTGCGCTTTCACTTACATTGAGTCATGTGTTTGTGAGTGTGTGTGTGTGCTGGTATAGGCTGTGCAATGAGTCACAGTGGGCCATGTGTGTATGACTGTGTGTGCTGGTAGAGGCAGTGCATTGATTCATCATGAGCTGTGTCTTTGTGTGTGTGTGTGTGTTGGTATAGACTATGCATTGAGTTACAGTGAAACTTGTGTGTGGGATGGTATAGGCTGTGTATTGAGTTACAGTCAGCCATGTGTGTGTGTGTGTGTGTTTTCTGGTATAGGCTGTGCATTCTGTCATAATGAGCCGTGTGTGTGTGTGTGTCCGTGTCTGTGTGCTGTTTTCACTGTGTGTGGGATCACATTGATTCATGTGGGTGTCTTTTTGTGTGAGTGTTCTGGCATAGGCTGTGCATTCAGTCACATTGAGCCATGTGTGTGTGTTTGTGTGCTTGTGTAGGCTCTGCACTCAATCACAGTAAGCCATTTATGTGTGCCTTTGTGAGTGTGCTGGTATAGGCTGTCCATTGAACCACAGTGAGGCATGTTTGTGTGTGTGTGCATGTTTGTATATTCTGTGCATTGAGTCCTTGTGAGCCTTTTGTGCTTTTGTGTGTGTGAGTGTATGTGTGTATGCTCATATAGGCTGTGCCTTAAGTCACAGTGAACTATGCATATCTGTTTGTGTATGTGTATATGTGTGTTCTGGTATAGGCAGTGCATTTAATCACAGTGACCTGTGTTTGTGTGTGTGTTGGTATAGGTTGCGAATTGAGGCACAGTGAGCCGTGTGTCTGTGTATGTGAGTGTTGTTATAGGCTGCGCATTGAGTCTCCCGTGTGTGTGTATGTGCTGCTTTAGGCTAGTCATTGAGTCACAGTGAGATGTGTGTAGGTGTGTCTGTGTGATTGTCTGCTGGTATAGGCAGTGAATTAACAGTGAGCCATGTGAAAGTTTGTGTGTCTGTTTGTTTGTGTGGTTGTATGGGCTATGCACTGATTCACATTAAGCCACACGTGTGTGTGTGTGCTCTATAGACTGTTCCTTGAGTCTCAATGGGCCATGCTTCTGCTTGTGTGTGTGTGTGTGCTGGTATAGTGTGTACATTGACTCACTGTGAGAGGTGTGAGTGTGTTTCTCTGTGTGTCTGTGTGCTTAATAGCCTGTGCACTGAGTTAAATTGATCTGTGTGTGTGTGTGATTGTGTGTGTGTAATGGTATAGGCTGTGCATTGAGTTACTGTGAACCGTATGTATATGTGTTTGTCTCTGCGTGTGCTGATGTGGGCTGTGCATTAAGTCACATTGAGCCGTGTGTGTGTGTGTGTGATGTTATAAGATGTGCATTGAGTCATAGTGAGCCGTGTGTGTGTATTTGTGTGTGTGATGGATCAGCTGTGCAATGAGTCACAGTGAGCCATGTATGTGTGTGTGCTGCTATATGCTGTGCATTGAGTCCCAGTGCACCGTGTGTGTTTTTATGAGTGTGGGTTTGTGTCTGTATGCTTGTATAAACTGTGCATTTGGTCACGTTGTACCATGTGTATGTCTGTGTGGTATGTTACTATAGTACTGTGTCTCTGTTGTGTGTGTGGTCGTGTGTGCTGCTCTAATCTGTACATTGAGTCACAGTGAGCTGTGCTTGTGAGTTTGTGTGTGTTTGTGTTGTTGTGGTGGTAAAGTCTGTGCATTGAATCACAGTGAGCTGTGTATGTTTCTTTGTGTGTGCTTCTACAGGCTGTGCATTCAGTCACAGTAAGCCATGTCTATGTGTGTGTATTTGTATAGGTTGGCATTGATTTTCACTGAGCTGTGGGTACACGGTGTGTGTGTGTGTGTTCATAAGGTTGTGATTTGAGTCACAGTGAGGTCGATGTGTGTGTGTGTGCTGGAATGGTCTGCGGATTGAGTAACAGTGAGAGATGTGTGTGTGTGTGTTTGTCTCTGTGTGCTTGTATATGCTGTGCATTGATTCACAGGGAATAGTGTGTGTGTGTGTATGATGGTATATGCTGTGCACTGAGTCACAATGAGGTGTCTGTGTGGGACTGTTCGTTGTATTGGCTGAGCATTGAGTCACAGTGAGGTGTGCATTTCACTGGAATAGGCTGTGCATTAAGTCACAGTGAGCTGTGTGTGTGTGTGGTGTTATAGGCTGTGCATTGTGACACAGTGAGCCATGTGTATGTGTTTTTTTGTGTGTGCTTGTATGGGCTGTGCACTTAGTGACAGTAATCCTTGTCTTTCTATGTGTGTGTGCTGGTATACACTGTGAAATGAGACACAGTGAGTCATGTGTGTGTTCCAGTATAGGCTGTACTTTGAGTCACAGTGAGCTGTGTGAGTGTTTGTGTGTGTCTGTGCTGGTATGGGCTGTGCACTGAGTCACAGTGAGATGTTTGTGTGTGTGTGTGTCTGTGTGTGTGTGCTGGTACAGGCTGTGGATTGAGACCCAGGGACCCATGTGTCTCTGTGTGTGTGTGGGCGTGTATGTTGCTGTAGGCTATGCATTGAGTCACAGTGAGCCGTGTACATGTGTGTGCAGCTGTAGGGCTTGCATTAAATCACAGTGAGCCATTTATTTGTTGGTGTGTGTGATTGTGTTTCCTGGTGTGGGCTGTGCATTGAGTCACAGTGACAGGTGTCTGTGTGTGTGTGCTTGTGTGTGTGTGTTTGTGCTGCTATAGGTTGTGCATTGAGTCACAGGGAGAAGTGTGTTTTTCAGTGTGTGTGTGGTCGTGTATGCCTGTTTAGACTGGGCGTTGAGTCACAGTGAACCGTGTGTGTGTGTCTGTTGATATAGGCTATGCATTCAGTCACTTTGAGATGTGTGTTATGTGTGTGTGCTGGTATTGGCTGTACATTGAGTCCCAGTTAGCTGTTGTGTGTGTGTGTGTGCCGTTATAGGCTGTCCATTAATCACAGTGAGCCATCTGTGTGTGTGTGTGTGTGTGTGTGTGTGTGTTTGCTGGTATAGGCTGTGCATTGAATCACAGAGATCCGTTCACTTGCATGTGTGTGCTGGTATGGCTGTCCTTTGATTCACTGTGAGCCATGTGTGTGTGTCTGCATGCTGTTATATGCAGTGCATTGAGTCACATTGATCCGTGTGTGTGTGTGTATGTGTGCTACTATAGGCTGTGCAATCAGTCACAGTGAACTGTGTGTGTGTGTGTGTGCAGCTATAGTCTATGCATTAAATCACATTGAGCCATTTATGTGTGTGTGCTTGTATAGGCTATGCATTGGGTCACAGAGAGTCGTGTGTGTGTGTGTGTTTGTGTGCTGTAATAGGCTGTGAATTGAGTCACAGTGAGCCGTGTGTGTGTGCTTGTGTGTGTGCTGGTATGTGCTGTGCATTGAGTAATATTGAGCCGTGTGTGCTTGTGTGTGTGTGCGTGTGTGTGTGTCTGTGTGTGTGTGCTGTAATTGCCTGGGCATTGATTCAAAGTGATCCATGTGTGTGTGTTTGTGTATGTGTTTGTATGGGCTGTGCCTTGAGGCACACTGAGCCGTGTGTGTGTTGGTGTGTGTGTGTGTGTGTGTGTGCTGGTATAGGCTGTGCATTTTGACATCATGAGCATGTATATGTGTTTGTGTGTGTGTGCTTGTATAGGCTGTGCTAAAAGAGTAACAGTGAGCAGTGTCTCTGTGTGTGTGTGTGTGCTGGTATACACTGTGCAGTGAGTCCCAGTGAGCCATTTGTGTGTTCTGGTATAGGTTGTGCATTGTGTCACAGTGTGCCATGTGTGTGTTTGTTTGTCTGTGCTGGCATGGGTTGTGCACTGAATCCCATTTTGTGTGTGTGTGTGTGTGTGTGTGCTAGTACAGGCTGTGGATTGAATCACAGGGACCGTGTGTCTCTGTTGAGTGTGTGGTCGTGTGTGCTGCTCTAATCTGTTAATTGAGTCACAATGAGTCATGTGTGTGTGTGTTTGTGCTGGAATAAGCTGTGCACTGAGTCACGTTGAGGTGTGTGTGTGCTGTACAGGCTGAGCATTATGTCACACTGTGGTGTGTGTTTGCACTGGTATAGGCTGTGCCTTGAGTCACAATGATCCTTATGTGTGCGTGTGTGTGTTTGTATGTAGAGGTAGAGGCTGCGCATTGAATCACAGTGAGTCTTGTGTATATGTTTTTGTGTGCTGGTAGATGTTGTGCATTGAGTCACCATTAACGGTCTCTTTTTGTGTGTGTCTGTGTGTGTGTGTGATGGTATAGACAGTGCATTGAGTTACAGTGAGACTTGTGTGTGATCTTGTATAAGTTGTGTATTGAGTCAGAGTCAGCTCTGTGTGTGTGTTCTAGTATAGGCTGTGCATTCAGTCATATTGACCAATGTGTGCATGTCAGTGTCTATCTGTGTGCTGCTATGGGTTATGCATTGTGTCACATTGATTCGTTCTTGTGTCTGTGTGTTTGTGTGTTGCTATAGGCTCACTTTAAGACCCTGTATCCCATGTGTCTGTGGGTCTGTGTGTGTCCCTGTGCTGCTATACGCTCTTCATTGAGTCACATTGTGTGTGTGTGTGTGTGTGTGTGTGTACTGGTATAGTCTGTGCATTCAGTCACAGTGTGTGTGTACTGGTATAGTCTGTGCATTCAGTCACAGTGAGCCTTTTATTTGTGTGTTTGTGAGTGTGCTCGTATAGGCTTTCCATTGAATCACAATGAGCTGTGTTTTTGTGTGTGCTGGTATATGCTGTGCATTGAGTCTTTGTGAGCCTTGTGTGATTTTGTGTGTGTGGGTATGTGTCTGTATGCTCATATAAGCTTTGCATTGAGTAACAGTGACCCATGTGAAAGGTTGTGTGTCTGTGTGTGTGCTGGTATGGGCTGTGCATTTAGTCACATTAAGTCATGTGTGTGTGTTTGTGTGTGCTGTTGTTGCCTGTGCATTGACTCACAGTGAGCCATGTGTGTGTGTGTGTGCGGATATAAGCTATGCCTTGAATCACAATGAGGAGGCCATCTGTTTGTGTGTGGTTGTGTGCTAGTATTGTTTGTGCATTCACTCACTGTGAGCCATTTGTGTGTGTGTCTCTGTGTGTCTGTGTGCTGATATAGGCTGTGCATTGAGTCAAATTGATCCGTTTTTGTGTGTGTATTTGTTTGTGTGTGTGGCTATAATCTGTGCATTGAGTCACAGTTTTCCGTGTGTGTGTGTGTGTGTGTGTGTGTGTGTGTGTACTCGTTCAGGCTGTGCATTCACAGTGAGAGTTGTATGTGTGTCTGTGTGCTGTTATACTTCTGCATTTAGTTACAGTTAACCGTGTGTACGTGTGTGTGTGTGTGTGTGTGTGTGTGTGTGTGCTGGTATTGGCTGTGCATTGAGTCACAGTGAGCCGTGTATGTGCGTTGGTATAAGTTGTGCTTTGAGTTACAGTGAACCGTGTGTATATGTGTGTCTGTGCATGTGCTGATATTCGCTGGTCACTCACTCACAGTGAGCCGTGTGTGTGTGTGTTGTTGTGTGTTTGTATGCTGGAACAGGATGTGCATTGAGTCACACTGAGCCATACTTGTGAGTGTGTGTGTGTTTTCTGGTATAGGTTACTCATTGTGTCACAGTGAACCGTGTGTTGTGTGTGTGTTTGTATAAGCTGTGCATTCACTCACTATGAGCCCTGTGTGTATGTGTCTTTGTCTGTGTGTGGTTATAGGCTGTTCATTGAGTCACATTGATTCATCTGTGTGTGTGTGCTTTTATAGGCTGTGCATTCAGTCATAGTGAGCCATGTGTGTCTGTGTGTGTGCTGCTATAGGCTGTGCATTCTATCACAGTTAGACATTTGTGTGTGTGTGTGTGTGTGTGTGTGCTGGTATAGGCTGTGCCTTGAGTCATAGTGAGACATGTTTGTGTATATGTGTGTGTGTGTGTGTGTTCTGGTATAGGCTGTGCATTGAATCACAGTGGTCCCTGTGTGTTTGTGTGCTGGTATTGGGTGTGCATTGAGGCACAGTAAGCCATATGTGTGTGTGTATTTGAGTGTTGGTACAGGCTGTGCATTGAATCTCAGTGAGCCATATGTATGTGTGTGTGTGTGTTTGTGTGCTGGTATAGGCTGTGCATTGTGTAACTGTTAGACATATGAAAGTTTGTGGGTCTCTTTCTGTTTTTTTTTGTGTGTGTGTGTGGGGGGGGGTTTTTTTGGCGGTACTCGTGCCTCTCACTGTTGTGGCCTCTTCCGTTGCAGAGCACAGGCTCCGGATGCGCAGGCCCACTGTCCATGGCTCACAGGCCTAGCTGCTCCACAGCGTGTGGGATACTCCCAGACTGGGGTACAAACCCATGTCCCATGCACCAGCAGTGGACTCACAACAACTGTGCCACCAGGGAAGCCCTGTGTGTCTCTTTGTGTGTGTGCTGCAATGGGCTGTGCATTGAGTCACATTAAGTCATGTTTCTGTGTATGTTATAGGATGTGCATTGACTCACAGTGAGCCATGTGTGTGTTTGTTTGTGCTGGTATAGGCTGTGATTTGAGTTACAATGAGCCGTGAGTCTCTTTGTGTGTGTCTCTGTCCTGGTATGGTTTTTGCATTGACTCACCGTGAGCTGTGTTTGTGTGTGTCTCTGGGTGCTGATATAGGCTGTGCATTGAGACAAATTGATCCGTGAGTCTGTGTGTTACCTTTTTGTCTGTGTGCTAGTGTATGCTGTGCATAAAGTCACAGTGAGCCATGTGTGTGTGTGTATGTGTGTGTGTGTGGTTCTGGTACAGGTTATGCATTCACAGTGAGCAGTGTATGTGTCTCTGTGTGTTGTTATAAGTTCTGCATTGAGTTACAGTTAGCCGTGTGTGTGTGTGTGTGTGTGTGTGTGCTGCTATAGGCTGTGCATTGAGTCACATTGAGCTGTGTTTGTGTATGTGAGCACTGTTACACTCTGTCCATTGAGTCATAGTGAGCCGTGTGTCTGTATGTGTGCTGTTGTATGCTGTGCATTTAGTCATATTGAGCCGTGTGTGTGTGTGTGTGTGTTTGCGGATATTGGCTGTGCATTGAGTCACAGAGAGGCTTGTGCTTGTGTGTGTGTGCTGGCATATGCTGTGCTTTAACACACTGTGAACCATGTGTGTGTGTCTTTGTGTGTCTCTGTTCTGGTATAGGCTATGTATTGAGTCACACTGATGTGTGTGTGTGTGTGTGTGTGTGTGTGCTACTATAGGCTGTGCATTCAGTCACAGTGAGTAGTCTACATATGTGTGTGGCCTTAGGCGCTGTATTAAATCACAGTGAGCCATTTATTTGTTGGGGTGTGTGATTGTGTTTGCTGGTACGGGATGTGCATTGAGTCACAGTGACAGGTGTGTGTGTGGATGTTTGTGCTGCTATAGGCTGTGCAATGAGTCATAGGGAGCCATGTGTTTTTCTATGTGTGTGTGGTCGTGTGTTCTTGTATAACCTGGGCATTGAGTCACAGTGAGCCGTGTGTGTGTGTCTCTGTGTGTCTGTGTGATGATGTAGGCTGTGCATTGAGTCAAACTGATCCATGTTTTTGTATGTGTGTGCAAGCATCTATAGGTTGTGCATTGAGTCACAGTTTGCCATGGGTATGTGTGTATGTGTGTGTACTGCTTCAGGCTGTGCAACACAGTGAGATTTGTATGTGTGTCTGTATGCTGTTATAGTTCTGCATTTAGTTACAGTTAACTGTGTGTGTGTGTGTGTGTGTGTGTGTGTGTGCTGGTATCGGCTGCGCATTCAGTCACAGTGAGCAGTGTGTTGTGTGTGTGTGTGTGCTGGTATATGCTATGCATTCACTCACTGTGAGCCCTGTGTGTATGTGTCTTTGTCTGTGTGCAGTTATATGTTGAGCATTGAGTCACATTGATTCATCTGTGTGTGTGCTTTTATATGTTGTGCATTCAGTCATAGTGAGCCATGTTTGTATGTCTGTGTGCTGCTATAGGCTGTACCTTGAGTCACAGTGAGCCGTGTTTGTGTGTGCATTGAGTCCTTGTGTATCTTGTGTGTTTTTGTGAGTGTGGGTGTGTGTCTGTGTGTTGGCATAGGGTGTGCATTGAGTCACAGTGAGCCATTCGTGTGTGTTTGTTTGTGTGTGTGCTGGTATAGGCTGTGCCTTGAGTCACTGTGAGCCATGCTTGTGTGTATGTGTGTGTTGTGTGTTCTTGTATAGGCAGTGCATTGAATCACAGTGGCTCGTGTGTGTTTGTGTGCTGGTATAGGATGTGCATTGAGGCACAGTGAGCCATGTTTGTGTGTGTGTGTGCTGGTACAGGCCGTGCATTGAGTAACTGTTAGCTGTGTGAAAGTTTGTGGGTCTCTTTTTTTTTTTTTATGTGGTGCAGGCCTCTCACCATGTGGCTTCTCCCATTGTGGAGCACAGGCTCTGGACGCACAGGCCCAGTGGTCATGGCTTATGGGCCCAGCTGCTCCGCGGCATGTGGGATCTTCCCACACTGGGGCATAAACCCATGTCCCTGCATTGGCAGGCAGACTCTCAAATTCTGGCCACCATGGAATCCCTGTGTGTCTCTTTGTGTATGTGCTAGAATGGGCTGTACATTGAGCCACATTTAGCCGTGTGTGTGTGTGTGTATGTACTCTTATAGGCTGTGCATTGACTCACAGTGAGCCATGTGTGTGTGTCTGTGTGCTGCTACAAGTGTGCATTCAGTCACAATATGCCATGTATGTGTGTTTGTGTACTAGTATAGGTTGTGCATTGATTTTCACTGAGCTATGTGTATCTGTGTGTGTTTGTGTGCTGATATAGCTGTGCATTGAGTCACAGTGAGCCATGTATGTGTGTGTGTCTGCTGGTATATGTTGTACATTGCATCCCAGGGTGCCGTCTGTAAGTGTGCATCTGTGTTTTTGTGTGTCATCATATGGGCTGTGCATTGATTCACATTGAGACATGTGTGTCTGTGTGTGTGCTGGTATAGGCTGTTCGTTGAATCACTGTGAGCTGTGTGTGTGTGTCTGTTTCTGTGCTGGTATAAGCTGTGCATTGCATCACACTTATCCACGTGTGTGTGTGTGTGTGCTGGTACACACTGTGTGCTAAGTTACACTGAGGGGTTTGTGTGTGTGTGTGTGTTGGTATAGGCTCTGCATTGGGTCACAGTGAGCTTGTATGTGTGTCTGTGTGCTTGTGTAGACTGTGTATTGAATTACAATGAGGTGTGTGTGTGTGTTTTGTGTGTGTGTTGATGTAGGCTATGCATCGAGTCACAGTGAGCCATGCATGTGTGTGTGTGTTTTGGTATAGGCTGTGCACTGAGTCACAGTGAGCCCTATTGTGTTTGTGTGTATGTGTGTGTGCTGGTATACACTGTGCATTCAATCTCAGTGAGCCCTGTGTGTGTGGGGGGGTTGTCTGTATGCTGGTATAGGCTGTACATTGAGTCACAGTGAGCTGTGTGTGTGTGTTTGTGCTTGTATTCGTTCTGCATTTTGTCACAGTGAACCATGTGTGTGTGTTTCCTGATATAAGGTGTTCATTTAGGCATAGTGAGCCAGGTAAGCTTTCCACGAAACCCTACCTGTGTTACCACGCTCCACCACCTCTCCACTAGATCCCCAAAATGCCTCTTCTGAGACCCAGTACCACCTGTGGCCCAGGAAGTCAGCTGGAGGGGAAGACAGAGAGGAAAGAGATTTAACCGGCTTCCATGAACACTTCTTTCTTATTTCAGCAAGCCTAAGTCCTGGTGAGCATGTGGCTGGAGGCTCTCCCCTACCCTGCAACCCACACACCACATCCTTGACCTTGGAAGGGCCACACTGGCATGAGACCCTTCAGCTTCAGCTCTAGGAGCTCCAGATAAGCCTGTTTCCAGTTTACACTCGCTTATGAAATTCAAGTATGAGGCATACCAGACAGCAACATCCAACCAGGCCAAACCCCTGGGGAGAGCGGTTCTCCACATGGTTGATGGCACGGGGACTGAGGCACGTGGACGCTGTACATCAAGCAATCTGAGGAGGGCACCTCCACCCTTCTGAGGTGACCTCGCTGAAAATACATCAGACAAACCTAAGGTGTGGGAAGTGCTTTAAAAAAAATAAAACTCACTAGTCCTCTTAAAAGCCGCCAAGGTGATGAAAGACCACCAGAGGGGCAGCTCAAAACTGGAGGGAATGAAGGTACCTGACCACAGGGATGCCCCGTGTTCCTAGGCTGATTCTGCAGCACGAATAGGATGGCACCCCAGCGAAGGGTGAGGTTTGAATAAGGTCCGTAGGTCACCGTGTTGTTTACCTGAATTTGTTTTTAATTTTATTGAAGTATACTTGATTTACAATGTTGTGTTAATTTTTTCTGTATGGCAAAGTGACTCAGATATACATACATATATATATGTGTGTGTGTGTGTGTGTGTATATATATATATATATATATATATATATATATATATATATATATATATATATATATATATATATATATATGGTTTCATATTCTTTTCCATTATGGTTTGTCACAGGATATTGAATAAAGTTCCCTGTGCTCTACAGTAGGACCTTATTGTTTATCCATCCTATATATAATAGTTTGCATCTGCTAATCACAACCTCCCTATCTTTCCCTCCCCACACACTTGGCAACAAGTCTGATCTCTATGTCTGTGAATCTGTTTTTCTTTCATTGATATGTTGATCTGTGCTGTATTTTACATTCCACTTATCAGTGATATCATATGGTATTTGTCTTTCTCTGACTTACTTCACTTAGTGTGATAATCTCTAAATCTGTTCATGTTGCTGCAAGTGACATTATTTCATTCTTTTTCATGTCTGAGTAATATTCCATTGTATATATGGACCACATCCTCTTTATCCACTCCTCTGTTGATGGACATTTAGGTTGTTTCCATGTGTTGGCTACTGTAAATAGTGCTGCTATGAACATTAGGGTGTGTGTATTTTTTTCAAATTTTAGTTTTGTCTGGATATATGCCCAGGAGTGAGATTGCTGGATCATATGGTAACTCTGTTTTTTTGAAGAAACTCCATGCTCTTCTCCATAGTGGCTACACTAACTTATATTCCCACCAGCAGTGTAGGAGGACTCCCTTTTCTCCACATCCTCTCCAGCATTTGTTATTTGTATACATTTTAATGATGGCCATTCTGACCCGTGTGAGGTGGTACCTCATCGTAGTTTTGATTTGCATTGCTCTAATAATTAGTAATGGTCAATGTGAATTTCTTGATTCCAAGCATCATGCTGTGGTGAGAGGTGTTGTTTCCACTTGGGAAGTCTTGGGTGAAGAATATGTGGAGAGGTGCTATTTGCAATGGGTTTTTTTTTGGAAGTCAGAAATTTTTCAAAACAAAAATCTGGTCAGTTTTTTCCCCACAATTATAAAGCAGGATTTCCTTCCGTGTCTCCTCACCCTCTAGCGCTTACCTGTGGTGTCTGGAGGGTAGCTTTAAAGTGGAGTTCTGATAGTTTTTCACAACAGAAGGCTGCCCTGTGCTGGCTTGCCTGGTGTAATGTGAGGTACACTGGCATTTTGTGCCCTGCTCTGCAGTGCCTGGAGTTCCTGGATTTCCAGAAGATTCTTGATTTAAGCCCTTGGTATGGAGGAGGGTGCTTATCTGTAATGGTCCGCTTGGTATTGGTCCATGTGTGTGGTTGATGTGGACATGATGAGTGAGTGCAGGCAGCCAGGTGATGGGGTGGGAGAGCACAGCCGGGCACCAAGGGTGCATGTTGGCAGCCTGGCCTCCCCTCCCTGGTGCCACACGGGGCCCTGCAAGACAGGCCACCAATGCTGAGCACTCAGTTCTCAGAAGCCAGAATTCCCTGCTGGGGAAAAGGAACAGAGGATTGCTTGCACCTCGCCAGCTTCACTTCACTACCTTCACCCTTTGGGTTCCTCCCTTCAGCCTCTCATGCACCAGGGCCTGGAGATGAAGGGGTGGGGTTGGGGTCACCGGGAGAGGGCACCTGCAAGCCTAGTGTCACTACCCTCGACCTTGAGGCGAGCGAGGAAGTAGACCTCAGAGACATGAGGGCAGCAGCCCTGGAGGGATGCCGGTTTTTCAAGGTTCCGCGAGAACCGGTGCACAGGCTGCCCTGCCGTGCGTTCCTCTTTTAGGGCCCCTCAGAGCGTAGAATGACTCCCAGAAAGCCTTCACCAAAGAACCCCATTTATCTTTCCGCTCTGGGTTTCCCAAATATATTTGTGCTTGGTTTGCCTCTATCCCATGTTTAAACATTTAATGCCATTCAAAATACCAGCATGTCTTGAGAGGCACAGTTCCAAGGATGGCAAATCCGGGCAGCAATGCAGGACTCTGGGTGTTGGATATTAAGTGTCTGCAGTCCCTTGAGGTGGAGTGGAGGATCCTAAGTCATCTCCATATGATACCTTGGTCTATAAATGTGATTTTCGTATACACTTTTACCCAGATAAGCTTTTGGCATAAGAGAAAATAGGCAAACACACACGTATACAATACACATGTGTGTGTAAACATAGCTAACAATTTATATTAAATCAATACTTGTGTTCCAGGTACTTTTTCTTTTTTTGGTTACACCAATGCGGGGATATTAGTTCCCTGACCAGGGATTGAACCTGTGAACCCTGCTGTGGAAGTGCAGAGTTTTAACCACTGGACCTCCCGGAAAGTCCCTCCAGATGCATGTTTGCCACCCTCTAATATTGATGAAGACCCATCTACCCATGCTGACCTGGCCAGCTTCAGACCACAGTTCTCTGGAGACTGCCCCACTCTCCCCACATCATTTGTCCCCTCCTGACAGCTCTCCCTTTGGCATGCCAGCTGCCCCAGCAGCATCACCAGGATTCCTCAAGTGAACTGAGGTTCTGTTAGGCCCTTAACGTATACTCACTCTCCCATTTCATCCCTAGGAGATTCTTTTCCTTCCTGTACAAGTCAGGATGCCAAGGCTCTTGAGAGATATGTTGCCATGCTGGGTAACGTGTTCACATATGTCATCCCTCCCCTCCATCTCTCCTTTTTCTCCTTTTTTAAGAAACAAGACTCCTAACTGTATATCATCGTCTCTCTTGTTTTTATTGAAGTAGAGTTGATTTACAATGCTGTGCCAGTCTCTGCTGTATAGAAAAGTGACTCAGTTATACACATAGAGACATTCTTTTTTTATATTCTTTTCCATTATGGTTTATCACAGGAGACAAGATATAGTTCCCTGTGCTATACAGTAGGACTTTGTTGTTTGTGCATCCTATATATAATAGTTTGCATCTACCCCAAAATCCCAATCTACCTCTCTCCCTCTTCTCCTCCCCCTTGGCAATCACAAGTCTGTTTTCTATGTCTATGAGTCTGTTTCTGTTTTGTACATAGGTTCATTTGTGCCATATTTTAGGTTCCACATATAAGTGATATCATACAGTGTTTGTTTTTCTCTTTCTGAATTACTTCACTTACTATGATCATCTCTAGGTCCATCCGTGTTGCTGCAAATGGCATTATTTCCTTCTTTATTTCATTTTAAAATTTTTCATTCTTTTCTAGTATTCCCTTGTATATATGTACCATGTCTTCTTTATCCATTCATCTGTCAGTGGACATTTAGGTAGTTTCCACATCTTGGCTATTGTGAATAGTGCTGCTATGAACATCAGGGTGCATGTATCTTTTTGAATTAGAGTTTTCTTTGGATATATGTTGAGAAGTGGGATTGCAGGATCATATGTTAACTCTATTTTTAGTTTTCTGAGGAACCTCCATACTGTTCTCCATAGCAGCTGCACCAATTTACATTCCCACCAACAGTGCAAGAGGGTTCCCTTTTCTCCACACCCTCTCCAACATTTTTAACGACATATTTTTGAAATCAGCTTTTTATTTAGCAATACTAGGAATTTTTTCCTTAATTATTCTTCATAATGTGGAATTGCTGTGTAATGTCCCATTATAAGAATATAAAATGGTTTACTGTACATGTTCTACAGTCATATAGATCTTAAAAGTGGACTCTTAGGGTCCATTAGTAAACATACTTTCCTCCGGGTGGGGGGACAAAAAAAAGTGATAGAGGAGACAAGATGAAGAAAATGTGTGCCACAATCAGCAGGAGAGACACTGTCATAGCATCCATGACCTAGCAACAGAGAATGCTGGGCATACGGACAGTGGGTGGTGGAACACTGTGTTAGTGGAAGGCTGAGGAGAGGACATTGGACTCGCAGAACAGACTCACACAGTGTGGCTGAGAGTTTACGTCTGCTCATAGTAAGGATCAGCCGTAGAGAGCAGAAGATATCAGCAGGGGTTGCCTGCTGAACTAGCCACTCTCCTCCCCAGACACTCATTCCTTTGGAGACGAGATAGTAGAGGCAAAGTATAATTTACCTTATAATATAAACCACTAATCTGATGATAAATGAATTAACCAATGAAATAACTATAGTAATATAACAAAAAGAATGCTCATAATGATGAAAGTCATACACTAGACACATGAAGTAGAAACATGCTTTAATGGATAATCCTTGACACATTTACAGTATTATTAATTTCATAGAGTCACCTATTTTTTAAATTTTTTAATTAATTAATTTTTGGTTGCATTGGGTCTTCGTTGCTGTGTGCGGGCTTTCTCTAGTTGTGGCGAGTGGGGGCTGCTCTTCATTGCAGTGCACGGACGTCTCACTGTGGTGGCTTCTCTTGTTGCAGAGCACGGGCTCTAGGTGTGTGGGCTTCAGTAATTCTGGTGCACAGGCTCAGTAGTTGTGGCTTGTGGGCTCTAGAGCGCAGGCTAAGTAGTTGTGTTGTACAGGCTTTTTTGCTCCATGGCTCATGGGATCTTCTGGGACCAGGGCTTGAACCCATGTCCCCTGCATTGGCAGGCAGATTCTTAACCACTGCATCAACAGGGAAGTCCCTCTTTCTTAAATTTTAAATGTAGAAACCATCAGTCATAACTGTTTAGTAAAATAATTTTAAGCAGGATATATCTGTGGAACTGCTAGGTCGCATTTCAGGTGACTCTGAGGAAAGAGTAGAAAGAAGAGTCTCAGAGAAGAAAGAATTCAATGAGAGGCAAAGTGATAGATAACAAGTGATTTATCGGAATAGGACACTAGTGAGGTTCACAAGCAGGTGGATGAAACGGTGCTGCTCACCGAGAACTTAGAGGCCTGCAGTTTTATAATCAAAGCAATGCAGGGAGGGAGAGAAGACCACCTTCCTCCTCATTCTTGGGTAGATGTCACGTTTCCATCATCAGCTACTCCTGCAGGTTGTGCAGGGGAGTTTTCTTGTCCCTACATGGTCAAATTGGGGCTGTCATGGTGCAGTGGAAAAATTATTTCAGGTCTCCATACAATGAGGGTCTTTCACTTTGAAATGTCACCTGTCCATAAATTATCATTTTTTAAGTGTGCAGAGAGCATGTCATAGGGGTTATTAATTGAGGTCACTGGGCAGGATGTGGGTCTCAAGCCACCATTATTTTATTGTTTTAGGGCATGTCTCATGCTTCCATTGCATGAGTTTGTTGCTAATAATAAGCCTGCTTGGCTTTGTGGTTAAGGAAACCTGCTTTCTTGAGTGATCATTAACTTAGAGGGTCTCCCATACTTTTTTCTTTACTTATAATCCCCTAGTGGGATTAACTGTTTAATCACCTTGTCCCTTTACTCTGTCCCTATCATCTGTACTTATTAATATTCTAGGTAGGTTTTTAAATAGTGAAGTTAATTTGTTTTAAAAATAAGCTGAAAATTATGAGAAAGTGAAGATTCCATCATGTCCATGAAACAACAAAGAAATCAATTTTGGAAGCTGTCACTTATTTTGAAAATGAGATCCATGAATAGATTACAAGAGAGTTGTGAACCTGGGCAAAACTGTGATTGGGTGGCAGGGGGGCAGGATGTAGATATAGGGTAAACTAACGTTTAAATTTCAATATTTGTCTAACATTTGCTATGTGTAGTTGTTAAATGTATTCTTGACATGTCCTCTCCACTATCAACTTTTGAATGCACTGAAAATTTCCATAGTAAAAACATGGGCAATCTTATGAGTTTATACTGAAAAGTTGAGTTGATATTCAAAAACAAAAGGAAAAACAGAGTAGCAAAAACAATTTTTAAAAAATACATTGGTCAACATTAAAGATACAACATTTACGGCACTCACCCTCCTTACTCTAGAACTTTAACAATTATATGGGGGAAAAAAGAGGCATTACCTTAACTTTTTTGTATGAGCTGAATTTTAGAGTAACCCAGTAGGCATACTTGATGAAAGAAAGTTCTTTACAAAATCATCCCAGCTAATAAATCTGGCAAGACTGTTCACATTAAAGTCACCTCTTGTAATTCTTAGTGCAATAGTTGATTTAAATAAGGACCATCAATGATGAGATTTTGGTGGAAGTTTGGTAAACTTTACAAGAGGGTATGAGCTTTCCCCTCATGATCCACCCATCAACTTTGCATCATTAAAAAGGGAAAGTACTGTATGCCATCTGATATAATGCACTCAGTATGAAACACAGGGCACCACTTCCGAAATACTGTCCCACAAAGACCTGATCTAGAATCTAATTAAGCCTCAAGAAGTAACACATTTCATGACAAGCCAATTGACTCAGTTTATTTAGCAAAATTAAATTTTCTTTAAAGGGCAGACGGGGTATGGTGGTAGAGAAGATGCTTTAGTTTTAGCCTTAAGAGTCATTGTGAGCACCTTGTGTAGAAAAAACAAATCCAAAGAATTTATTTTGAGGCATTTAAAAATTCTAAGTATTAAATGATAGCAAGGAATAACTGTTAACGTTCTTTAGGCAAGGAAATGGTTAATGGTTAGGCAAGGTAATGGTTAATGGTTAGGCAAGGAAACGTCTTTTTTGTTAAGATGAGGGGACATAATGTCACTTAATATTTTGGAAAAAGAAAAAGATTAAAAGAAGGCAAGAAAGCTAATATGGAAGAATTTTGATATTTGAATCTGGTAATGGATATGGAAGAATTCCTTATAGTATTTTCTCTACTTTTGCACATTTTGGAAATTTTTATATGATAAATAGATGTAATGACTGTGCCATAGGAAATAAGTCTGTTGTTTTTAGCAGAAGTTTAAGAGAGAGATGTGAGAATCTAAGAAACTCTTATTTCCATACACTAGGTTTATAGTATTATTAACTAGGCAATAATTAAAATAATTAAAAACTGGCATGTAGGCAAGATATTTTAAAATGAAATTTCCTTAATTGAATCAATGAACCAAATTCAGACTCATAATATAACCAAAGCAAACAGTTTGCCACTTTCTGCCCAAAACTCATTTACCATGATCTTGAGTCCTTGGAAATATTTAATAGAGCATCCTGGTAATACTTCCTACAAACTCTTGGTAATCTTGGATTTGCAAAGTCAATGAACCAGGAATTTTTCATTTCTGAAACTTCAGGACGCACTTGGCTATCCAGGGGGAGTTTGTAAGAGAGGAAAAACAACCCACTTAACAACATCATGAAGCTGGCCAAACATACCTCTAGAGAAGCACTGCCAATTCGCTGAGTATCTGGCTTGAAGGGCATATTGAAAGATGGTGGGAAGGCAATATGCTCTTCATTCATCACAGAGTGGTAATTCCAGAAGACGCCAATCGAGATACAGAGACCAGCAGCTATGTTGAGAATTCCTGAAGTGACAAATGGATTGCAGGAGGCATTCGTCTGAAGAATTCCCATGTACACATTCCTAAGTGGAAAGATAATGGAGGCTTTCTCCCAGAGCCCTAGAATGCTGGCGACCAGCAGGAGGTTTTGCACAACACACATACCCAGAGGTAGGTAATTATCATGGTAGCTGTAATGGTGACATGTGGTGACTCTGCTGATTTTGTCGGTGTGAAGGAAAACGCAGACTCTCCACATTCCCACGCAGGCTAGATCAGAGGGGAAGAGCGAGGTTTTGTCCATATACCATACTAGCCACATCACCAGGCTCATGGCAGTGGTGCCAAGGATCCATCTGATAGTTGCAACTACAAAACCTACTACTTGGTGATTGGCACTATTGATGAATAACGGTATGGTGGCCGTGTACCCAAGGGAACTGCAAACAAATACAGGGCACCATGAAAGTGGAAATTTAGGGCTGGAACAACACATTCACCTGTCCATTTCCATCCCACTCCCGGACCACCCTACTCCCCAACATTTGCACCATGTTGATGAGCAGTGCTGTGTTTGAAAGGCAAGTCCTATTATATCAGACCAGAAACATTTGACCCTCACGCTATGCTGGTGGGAGCGGAGACCCGGCCAAATTTGTGATGGGCGTTTGGCAATATTTATTGAAATGTTCAAAATACACAAACCTTCAAACAGGCAGTTCCACTGCTGGGTTTTTGTCCAAAATTGTAGATAAGCTTGGCCATAAACATTCAGTCACAAAGATGGTCAGCACAGCCATGTCTGTAAAATTGAAAAAAGGGAAACAACTTCAAGTCCAAAAAGAGGGCTTGGTTAAATAATGAATGCCAGTTCTATACAAGGGAGATATGTGCCAACATTCAAAGTATAACTGGACTCGTATGAGGTGTGATACTTTGTGTATGACTCTTTTTAAGTTACCTCCATATTGCAGCATGTATGAGTACCAGGCAGCTTTGATTGCACAGTAGCATTTATTCACGTGTGTTGATGTACCACAGTTCGTTTATTCATTCATCTGTATTTGGACATTTTAATTGGTTCCAAGTTTTGGCTCTTATGAATAATGCTGCTATAAACATTTCTATAGAAGACTCGGTATGGGTATATGTTCTCATTTCTCTCATGTAGATACCCAGGACTGGGATTAGTGGGTCATACTGCAAATGTATGTTTACCTTTTTAGAAAGTTCTAAACTGTTTCCCCATGTGGCTGCACCATTTTACATCCCCACCCGCAATGTGTGAAGGTTACAGTTTCTGTCTTCTCCAACATTTTGGTGTGTTTAGTCTTTTTGATTATGGCCGTTCTAGTTGCCATTCAATCAAAATGTGACCAGAGGCGGAAGATGGTCACAATATATCAAGTACTAACAGCGTGTTACAAATTAGTATGTATAATATAATCAGGGATATGAATAAAACTGGAAGTCTATATGATGAGTTACTAAGAGATATTTTTAACTGAGTTAGAGGGGTTATGAGCTTTGAAAGCTGTTTGTATTGTGAACAATCAGATTCATATAGGAAAGTGTGCATAATCTAAGTGTAGCACTCAATTAATTATCCAGGAGCACATACCCACACAGCCACTGCTCAGTTGAAGATATACATTATCACCACTTCCTTATCTGTCCTTATAGTTTTTCACGTCAGAATGCACCCCCACACACAAACATTTGTTCGAATCTGCCTGTTTTTCAAAATTGGAATTATGCAGTAGCTGTTCTTTGTGACTGGCTTCTTTCACTCACTGTGTTTGTGACCTCACATTGTAATTTCTTTTAATGGGGTCTAGTTATTCAATATTTTCAGATATTTCTGTCATGAGCAGGATTTTTAAAAATAAGAATAAAAATGACCTCATTGGAGTTGTGTAGCAATGGAGAATTCTGGTACATAAACACACTATAATAACTAATGGGTATTAAAGTTATGCATTCACCACAATATTTAGCACATATAAAAGTAGAAGGCAAATGTCCATGGAGGGTCGAATTTAAAATGCAGATAACAAAACTAAGTATGTGGGTATGATCTTATTTTTTGCCCATGATGAAACGTGCTGGAAAGTTACAAAATGAGATGCATCTGACTATTGGAATTACTAGTGATTTTTGTTATATTTTAAGGTAAAACTATATTCCTTTAATTGGAGAAAAAAATGTGTGGGGCACATACAGCCATATCAGCATAGAAGTGAATAAGGGGTGAGGCAGGAGCAGAGAGTGAAGCCAGTTCATGGAGGATATTGAGGGGCCCCGACTTTATTGTGGTGAAGATCCCAGGTGGGAGAGAGGAACAGGGTGAGGGATTTTGCCAGAGTGATGTAAGTGATCCCCTCTCATGGCCAGAGCACTCCTGGCAAATGCTGTATTTATAAAGATTGTTCTTTTTGACAGTAATCCTCAACATATTATTTTGAAGAAATAATTTAAATGGCACATCAGAAGTAATCAAACAGTTGGGTTGAATGAGTTTAACTGACTACTAGTTGCTGCAGCATGTGGGCTGAGATAAGAATTTAAATGTTCAAGGTAATTGAACATGTTAAACAGGGACATTCAAGTATGTTAAGGAGACAGCATGCTGCCTCAGCTTTTAGACTTAGAAGTTGGCTCACTTAGCTGCACCAGGACAATTCAAGTCCACACACCATGCATGGTACATTCATGAGACTAATGCTTTGAATGACATGAAAGTTAATGAATAAGTTAAAGTCATAGGCTCCCCCTGAAGCAGTCCTTTGGTGCCAGCAGAGAAGTCACCTTGTCCTCAATTCAAATCAGCAGATTATTCAGAACATCTTTGCATTCCAGCCCTAGTCCTCTTGATGAAAAACCCAGGGGGATAAGAACTTACATGACATGTGTAGCCAGGTTTGGTGGTCTTCTCAGAGGGAGGGAGAGTAGGGGAAGGGTGAGGGCAGTTTGCAAGGGAGTGGTTGTGGGAATGCACCTCAGAATGCAAGCTGGGCTGGAAGGAAGGGAAGACTGAAGACACGCATTGAAAGTGGTGATATTAATTATGACACTGCACATGTTAAAAGCAGTTTTGATAACTATTTCCAAATATTTAAATCCTGGGCATTTAAAAAATGCATTTTAAACTATCTTTTCTGGAAAGGGATCCATAGGCTTCACTAGAAGTTAAAGAGACCCATGCACAGAAGAGATGGAGTACTTCTGCTTTCCAGGGTTGCAGGCAGTATGGCCGAGAATCACCTGTAGTGGCAACAGTGGGACCAGAGCCGTGAGGCAGCTTCATGATCCAGGTTAGAGATGAGGAGATACACACAGAGTACATACACTGAGTTAGAAAAATCCATCACTGGTGGTAACAAAGTGTATTTCAAAGTCTTCTTTGTGTAAATATGAAAAGATGCTCCTATCTTTTTCCATATCTGTGTGAACATGCATGGAAAGTTCTATAAGTACAGCACCTAAAACCGTTGAAGACAGTCTCTGAGTGAAATCGGGGTATGGAATAGAAGGGCAGTGCCCTTTTCACAGTAGGTCCTTCATCACTATTTATTCAATATTCACATGTGGTTTCCATGAGAGAGAAAGGGAGAGAGAGAACTGTGTACTTATAAGGAAAGCTATTCAAAATACCTTGCAAAGTAGAAATTTAAGTTGCAGAAAAGTTTGTATAGATATGTTCCTATTTCTGTGAAAATTGAGAAAAGTATATATTCATGTTTATATATGTATAAATAGAATATATATCAATACTCAAAAATATTTGCATAATGAAGATAATTTCTGGGAGCACAGCATGATTAAAATTTCCTGCCTCTGGGAAGTACAGGCTGGAGGGACAGCATTCCCATCACATACAACATCCCCTTTCCCACAGTTATAATCTTTTGCCTGAAACAACTATTACTCTTAAAAGTTAAGCAATCAGTTAATTGAAAACAGGGAGACAAACAGAACAGAAGAAAGTCACAATGCCTCTGAGGGAGAAGGTGAGCAGTCAACTGGTAATTCCTGGAAGAGCGTAAGGAAGTCATTAAATGAGAAGCAGGAAGGGGAGGGGGATTTTGGATTGTGGCAATAGTTGCACAATAATAAAAAGATAGTTAATGTCACTGAGTCATACAGTTAAAAATGGTTACACGGTCAATTTTATGTTATATATATTTACCACAATAAGAAAAATAAAGATTAAATTATTGAGAACCTCAAAGAGTTTTTGTTTATACAGTTTGCATCTTTCAATATTTACCATATTAGAGATTAAAAGTGAGAAATTTTAAATTATTAATTCATATAATAAAGTAGTATATATTAACATAAGGATTTATATGAAAAGTAATTATTTTCCAGAACAAAATTTAGAGGTCATTGTTTATAGCATTCTGTGAATTTCTTTAGTGTCAGGCTGAAAATAAAGTGCAGCTGGAGTCACGTCTGCATTCAGCTATTTGACATCATATGTCATGGAGCCTCTAGAAGAGTCCATAGTACACTTGTGAGAGAGTAAGAGTGAAGGAGGCACATAGCGTTTTAGTATTTACCATCAAAATTGTTTTGCCCTTGTGGACCCCAACCCCAACAGTAGGCACTCTGGAAAAGTTTCACTTTGAGAACCACTTTTTTATGGGATTTTTATTTATCTACTTCATCTAAGTCCCTAAACAACCTTACCAAGTCAGTATTCTTATCCTCATTTTATAGGTGGCAGCACTCAGGACAGAGGTTGTGTAACTGGCCTGAAGTCACACAGGAAGTAGGTGGTGCAGAAAGACATCTAGCCTCAGATTCCATTGTCTTAACTCCACTTAAGGGTAATGTGAGAGAAAGCACAGTCACGTAGAAAAGGAAGGGCAACCAAGAAGACGAAGAA
Source organism: Pseudorca crassidens (assembly GCF_039906515.1). Classification (NCBI taxonomy): domain Eukaryota; kingdom Metazoa; phylum Chordata; class Mammalia; order Artiodactyla; family Delphinidae; genus Pseudorca; species Pseudorca crassidens. The sequence continues at coordinate 9,234,855 of NC_090318.1, forward strand.
ATTGGGGAAGCACTTCTCAACTCTGGCCACAGCAAGTACCTTTCCAAGACTATGGACTGCATCAGTTGCTTGGGGTAAGTTGACAAGGGAACAGACATTTTAAAAGCTCCAGGGTGGCTCCAGTGTGCAACTAGGGTGTGAGAACTACTGAATAAGGCAAAGCAAAGACATTCCGTGGAGGAGATGGAGGATGGAAGAATGTGATCTCAGGTGGCTGTCGCTGGAGTGAGGGATGCTGTCAGAGAATCTGCAATGGATGCAATGGGGAGACAGAGAACTTTGAAAATAAAAACCAGCGTGCCCCCATCCATGGTGGTGTCAGCCAAACTGACAGTGGCTTATGTCAGCCCTGCTGTGCCACTCTCTTTAGGATGTGTGTGCCCACAGGAAAGGCCTTGGGCATCTCCTTTCAGATTAGGAAACAGAATAGCAAAGCCAATTCCCCCAAGTGATTTCCATATAATGTGAAGTGGCAAAGATACAGAAATGAAAGCTTTCACCTCAGACTGCAGATTCAGATCCAAGCCCCCATCATATCCACAAGAGAGCAGCTAACTAACTGTAGTCAACAATACTGAAAGATGACACCGTGAGCAGGGGAGGGGGAAGTGTAGGCTGTTACAAAGTGAGACAGTAGCATGGACATATATACACTACCAAACTTAGAATAGATAGCTAGTGGGAGGCAGCCTCATAGCACAGGGAGATCAACTCGGTGCTTTGTGACCACCTAGAGGGGTGGGATGGGGAGGGTGGGAGGGACGGAGACGCAAGAGGGGAGAGATATGGGGACATATGTATATGTATAACTGATTCACTTTGTTATAAAGCAGAAACTAACACACCACTGTAAAGCAATTATACTGCAATAAAGATGTAAAAAATATACGACTCTAGCTTCTTAAGAGATATTCAAGATACCATTATTTTATTGCTTTTTTCCCCAAATCCTTGTCTTTGGAATTGTTGTGTTGTGAGAAAAATTACTAGAAAACCACCAGGAAAGGTTGGGTTGTCGTGTTTTCATTGTCATTTGTTTGTAGGTATTTTTTGATTTCCTCTTTGATTTTTTCAGTGCTCTCTTGTTTATTTAGTAGTGTATTGTTTAGCCTCCATTTGTTTGTATTTTTTACAGATTTTTCCTGTAATTGATATCTTGTCTATTGCATTGTGGTCAGAAAAGATATTTGATATTATTCAATTTTCTTAAATTTACTAAGGCTTGATTTGTGACCCAATATATGATCTTTCCTGGAGAATGTTTCATGAGCACTTGAGAAGAAAGTGTAATTTGTTGTTTTTGGATGGAATGTCCTATAAATATCAATTAAGTCCATCTTGTTTAATGTATCATTTAAAGCTTGTGTTTCCTTATTTGTTTTCATTTTGGATGATTTGTCCATTGGTGAAAGTGGGGTGTTAAAGTCCCCTACTATGATTGTTTTACTGTTGATTTCCCCTTTTATGGCTGTTAGTATTTGCCTTATGTATTGAGCTACTCCTATGTTGGGTGCATAAATATTTACAATTGTTATATCTTCTTCTTGGATTGATCCCTTGATCGTTATGTAGCGTCCTTCTGTGTCTCTTGTAATAGTCTTTATTTTAAAGTCTTTTTGCTGTGATATGAGTATTGCTACTCCATCTTTCTTTTCTATCCTACAAAAGTGGTCTACAGATCAATGCAATCCTTATAACAATTCCAAAGGCATTTTTTTTACCAGAAATAGGAGAAACTGGGAATTCCCTGGTGTTCCAGTGGTTAGAACTCCGTGCTTCCACTGTAGGGAGCATGGGTTTGATCCCTGGTCGTGGAACTAAGACCCTGCAAGCTGTGGCACAGCCAATTGAAAAAAAAGAAAAGAAAAGAAATAGGAGAAATTATATTATCTGTTTGGAACCACACAAGACTCCAAATACCTAAAGCAATTTTGAGAAAAAACAATTTTGATATTTCAAAATTAGTGATAGCACAAAATGTATGGTACTGGAATAAAAACAGAGACATAAAAAAATGTAACAAACTGAAGAGTCAACTTTGGTCCTTTTAGAACACATGAAGTTTGATTTGCAAATATTTTTATAGTTGAACTTGTATGTGTGGTTGCCTCCTTCGTAAACAACCTGATCATAATGTTTACTATTTAAGAAAAAAAAACAAAAAAGAACAGGGACTTCCTTGATGGCACAGTGGTTAAGAGTCCACCTTCCAAGGTAGGGGACGCGGGTTTGATGCCTGGTCCGGTAACGAGATCCCACATGCATGCTGCAACTAAGAGTTTGCATGCCACAACTACAGAGACTGTGAGCCACAACTAAGAAGCCCGCCTGCTGCAATTAAGACCTGGTGCAATCAAAAGTAAATAAAAAGAAAAAAGAAAGAAAAGAACAAACCACCCATACATAGTTAACATATCTTTAACAAGGGTATCAAGAACACACAATGCAGAAAGATTAGTGTCTTTAATAAGTGGTGTTGGGAGAACCAGATAATCATACGTAGAAAAATGAATTTGTATTGCTATCTTATACCAGTCTCCAAAAATTGACTAAAAATGGATTAAAGACTTTTATGAGGGACTTCCCTAGTGGTCCAGTGGTTAAGAATCTGCCTTCGAATGCAGGGAACTAGGGTTTGATCACTGGTTGGGAAGCTAAGATCCCACGTGCTGTGGGGCAACTAAGCCCACACGCTCTAGAGCCCGCACACCACAACTAGAGCACCTGCACGCTGCAAGCACTGAGCCTGTACAGCACAACTAGAGAGAGAAGCCTGTGCACCGCAAGGAAGAGTTCACGCACCACAACGAAATATTGCACATGCTGCAGCTAAGATCCTGCATGCCACAACCAAGACCTGATTCAGCCAAATAAATAAAATAGTAAATAAATAAATAAATATTTTTTAAAAAGACGTTTATGAGACCTGAAATTGTAAAACTACTATAAGAAAACAAGTGTCTCACTGCAACAAAAGCACAGGACATGGGAAAGGTTATGAACATCATGAATAATTAGGGGAATGCAAATCAAAACCACAGTGAGGGCTTCTCTGGTGGCACAGTGGTTGAGAGTCCGCCTGCCGATGCACGGGACACGGGTTTGTGCCCCGGTCAGAGAGGATCCCACATGCCGCGGAGCGGCTGGGCCTGTGAGCCATGGCCGCTGAGCCTGCGCGTCCGGAGCCTGGGCTCCGCAACAGGGGAGGCCACAACAGTGAGAGGCCCGCATACGGAAAAAACAAAACAAAACAAAACAAAACACCACAATGAGAATTCACCTCACACCTGTTGGGATGGATATTATCAAAAAACAAGGAGGTAACAAGTGTTGACAGAATGTGAAGAAAGGGAACCTTTGTACAAAGTTAGTGGGATTGTAAATTTGTACAGCTGTCATGGAAAATAGGACTTTCTTCAAAATAAAAAAAAAAAAAAATAGAACCACCATATGATCCAGCAATTGCAGTTCTGGTATTTTTATCTGAAGAAAACAAAAACACTAAACTCAAAAATGTATCTGCATCTCCCCTCATCATTGCAGCACTATTTACAGTAGTCAAGATATGTAAACAACTTAAGTGTCCATAGATGGATGAATGGATAAGGAAATTGTGGTATATTATGAAATATTAGGCAGCCATATAAAAGGTGAAATCTTGTCATTTGTGACAACAGGAATGGACTTTGCAGGCATCAAGCTAAGTGAAATAAGTCAGAAAGAAAGAGAAACTAGATAGAGAAAGATAAATACTATAAATATGATCTCTCTTATATATGGAATCTAAAAGAACCCCCAAAACAAAACAAAAAAAAAAAAACAAGCTCATGGATTCAGAGACCAGATTAGTGGTTGCCAGAGGTGAGGGGTGTGGAGTGGGAGAAATGGGTAGGGGTCACAGGTTAAAAAGAAACATTCTTTACTATCATCATTATTTTAACAAAATAAATCAAAAGAAAGTATATTCCTCAGCTTGTTAAAGATACAAAAGATCTACAAATAATACCATATTTAAATATTTTTTCCTTAAGATTCTGAATGTCAAGGAAGCCCCACACTCTACTCCCATTCAACATAGTAATAGAAGTCTTAGCCAGTGCAATAAGCCAAGAATAGAAAAGTTATACCTGTAAGATAGAAATAAAACTATTCCTATTTGTAGGTGACATAATTTTCTACCAGAATATCCCAAGGAATCCACCAGAAAACTTCAAGAACTATAGGTGAATTTAGCAATCTCAGGCTACAGGTTCAACCATAAAAATAAAAAATAAATCATATTTCTATATAATAAAAATGTACAATGAGTGGCCTCAAACCTTAAAAAATTACCAATTATAATGGCTTCAAAAATTAAATATTTTGACAAAATTTTTAAACAAAATATACCACTTTTGAATACCTGTTAAAATTCTTTAGTGTATATATCCAAGAATGGAATTGCCGAGTCATATAATTCTAGGTTTAACTTATTAAACACAGCCAATTGATTTTTAACAGATTCAAAGCAATTCACTGGGAAAGGATAATCTTTTCAATAGATGGTTTGGCACAACTGAACTTCTGTAGACAGAAAAATTAGTCTTAATATTATCTTTCCACCTTGTACAATAAATCTCAAAACGGATCAAAAATCTATACAACTTTTACAAGAATACATATGATAAAATTTTCGTGACCCAGAATCAGACTAATATTCTTAGATGTGACACATGAAAGAAAAATTTTGATAAATTGAACATCATCAAAAAATCATTGCTCTGTAAGACCCTCTTAACAGAGTAAAAAGACAAGGCTATAGACTGAGAGAAAATACTTTAAAACCCCATGTCTGATAAAGGAGTTGTATCCAGAATATAAAAGGATTCTCAAAACACAACCTGTCAAAACAACTGTTCAACTGAACATTATATTAAGATGGCAACTAAGCACATGAAAATATTTGCAACACCCATTAGGAAAATATTCATACTCTGATAAGACACCATTAACAAGGCAGAGAATAAAGCAAGGCTGGGAGAGGCAAGGGAGGCAATTACAGTATAATTTTTTAGAAGGAACTTACGCTTAGCTCATGCCTAACAGTGAGTACTTCCTTAAATGTTTTGATTCATATATATACATACACCCTAAGAGTCAAAAATCCCACTCCTGGATAGTTAGCTTAATGAAGTAAAATTTTATTAGGTTCATACACAAAAAAAGACTGTTTACAACAGCTCTAGTCCTAATCACTAGAATCAAGACAAATGCTCTTCATCAGTGAATGGATAAATAATCTGTAGTAAATTATACAATGAACTACAATTCAGCATTAAAGAGGAACAAGCTACTGAGGCATACAACACCTTGGATGGATTTCAAACCCTAATTAAGGTTAATTGAAAGAAGCCAATCTCAAATGGTTACATAAAATATATACATTACATTCACATAACATTCTCAAAAAGACAAAGCCATAACAATGAAGGATAAACCTACTGGTTGCTAAGGATTGGGGAGAATAGTATGAGGGAATTTTGGAGTGATGAAGTTGTCTGTATTCTGATTGTGGTCATGGGTACATATTTATATGTTAAAGTCATAGTACTGTACACCTGAAAAAAAGACTATTTTACTGTATGATAATTTAAAAAATGAAAGTCGCAAAATGTCTTTGGCTATTACTTATTCCTTAACACAGAAGTGGGTTTTTTTATGTTTAGGAAAAAACATCTCCCTCTACTTACATCTCATTGTCTAAAAGTCAGTCATATGACTATACCTAAATTTATATGTTCAGGAAGGCGAGATTGGATTTTGACTGGCAGACAGCAATTTTCACTGCAATAGTACGTAAAATTTCTTTGTAGATTATAACGCTTATCATTATATCAAATATTTACCCTTTTTTCATAATTTTAATAATTGTTATAGATTTTATTATAGTTTGAAATAATTGCCTCCTCTTTTCCTGGTGGGCCACCCTGCAGGAGTAATACAGATCTGCCCCATTATTGTCAAATTGGATCAAATGATTTCCATTGACCAATGAAATGTGAGCAGAAGTGATATATTGCACACCTGAAAAGCAACTCTAAGAGCTATCCCATTGTTCTGTCCTAGACTTTTTTTCTTGCTACAATGAGACCAACATATAGACTGAATGCAATTGAAGTCTTGAAATAAGATATTGAGCAGAGCTGCATTGACATATAAATAATAGGTAATACTAATGTGAAATAACGTGATAATTCACTGATTGAGTAATCTGTTAATGCAGAATAACCTAGTAAAATCTGTTCGTTACAATAATTATTTTTAATAGCTGCATTTATTCCTTTTGTGTTATATAGAATGTTGAAGTGGACACTTCTGTGTATGTATAGTTTTGCTTATTTTATATTACTTCCTTAGGACTTGGTGGTAAATCAATGAGAAGAAAATAATTGAGTTGCTTCTAAAACCAACTAGTTCTTTTAATTATGAGAGCAATTAACATATGATTGATTACAGAAGTGGTGACAAGACAAATAGGGGATGGTGAGGCCCGTTGTAGACTATAGATAGTTAGATCCTGTTTTATTTACTCAGCAACAGTTTTTTGATTGAGTTTAAAACATTTGCACTTAATTACTGATAGGAAAGAACTTAGTATTGCCATTTAAATTTTTTTTCTGTCAGTTATATAGGTATTTCGTCTCTCTTTTCTTCTTGTTCTGCCTTACTTTGTGCTTTGTTTTTGTAATTTCATGCTTCAACTTAATATCATTGTTTTAGGTATCTTCTATAAGTATTTTCTTTGCAGTTACCAGGAAGATTACATAAAACATAATGAACATGTAACAATTTAAACTGATAACACTAACTTCATTCACATACAAAAAGTCTACTCCTTTACATCTGCACTTCTGTTTATGTTACTGACATCACAGTTAGCTTTTTAACACTGTATATCCATTAGCAGATATATAGTTATTTTTATGTGTTTGTCCTTTAAACTCTATGCCATAATTCAAAATAACTAACACACAAACATCACAATACTATGGGCTTATGTGTTTGTATATTTACCCTTACTAGAAAGTTTTATATTTTCATATAGGTTAATTTTGCTGTCATTTGTTTCAACTTGAAGGACTTCCTTTAGCATTTTTTTGTAGGGCAGCTCTAGTGGTGATAAACTCCCTCAGCTTTTCTTTCTCTGTGAAAGACATAATTTTTTCTTCATATTTGACAGATGTGCCAACTATAGAGTTCTTGGTTGACAACATATTTTCTATTGGTAGTTTATCAACATATCATATAGCTTGCAAGATTTCTGCTGAGAAATCGTGATAATCTTATAGAGGGCATCATACATATAACAAGTGAATTTTCTATTGTTACTTACAACATCCTCTTTGTCTGTTCCTTTTGACAGTTTGATAATGTTTTGAGGTGTACTGGGTTTATTGTAATTAGAGTTTGTTGAACTTATGCTTGTATGCTCATTTGTTTCCTCAATTTTGAGGATTTCTCGACATTATTTTCTCAAATAGGCTCCTTTCTCTTTCTTTTCTTCTGGGACTCTCAAAATGTGATATTGGTCCAATTGGCGGTATCCCACAAGTACCTTACACTTTCTTCACTTTTCTTCATACATTTCTTTTTGTTCCTCTGTCTCAATAATTTAAAATGACCTGTCTTCAAGTTTGCTGATTTTCTTTCTGATTGGCCAATACATTTTTGTTGTTGAAACTCAATAAAAACTTCAATTCAGTTATTGTATTTTTGAGTTCTATAATTTGTTTGAATATTATTTCTATCCTTTTGTTGATATTCAGATTTTGTTCAGTGGTTGTGCTTTGTCACTGAGCATTTTTAAGGAGGTTATTTTGAATTGTCAGGTAACTCATAGATCTTTGTTTTTTGGTGTTGGTTTCTGAAGATTTCTTGTTTCTATGATTGATTCATCTCTCCCTGTTTCTTTCTAAGTCCTATGATCTTAGGACTTTGTGGATTGATATTTGTGCATTTGAAGAAACCACCACCCCTCCCATTCTATATGAGTTGGCTTTGAACAGAGGAAGGCTTTCATTATTCAGCCTGCCTAGGCATTCTTACGAGCTTTGAAACCTTTTCTGGGGATTTTATTTGGGCTAGAACATGTTATTTCCCCATTAAAAACGTTTGTCCCTGGTTTCTCAGGATCCCAATTATCTTGTTCCCCCTGGTGTCCCTCTGTTGTACTGCAGTCTCTCTGATTCTATAATAGTCCCAGCATTTGCCTTAGTTCACAATTTCCCCTATGCTTGTGTTCAAAGTATACTATCATTGTAGTCCGTTATTAAAGCAAGTTAGAAACCAATCCCTTGGGCATTCCTCCGGAAGCCAAAATGATGGACACACATTGTACTCTTCTTTCCCTCCTAAGTATGAAGCTAGGGTTGGGAGTTTTCTCTTATGTTGCCAGGCAATACCATGAAGGGGAAGGAATCATGGAAGGAAAAAATAAACTTTGCTATCTACTTTGATGGAGTTTGTGCCTTTGCGAGAAGACATAATGTGCAACAAACGTTAACAACTGTTTTCTGGAGTTTTCAGGAAGGTCCATATACTGTTAGGTCAGTGTTCACATTGGTGAAAGAGGTCCTAAGCCTTGCTATTCTGCCATCTTGCTGAAGTCACCCCTCCCTCTACATTTAAAAAAGTTGAATAATTGCCAAACTTTTATAATCAGGAGGATTTCTCTAGTGGTCCAGTTGTTAAGACTCCACACTCCCACCGTAGGGGGCATGGGTTCGATACCTGGTCAGGGAAGATCCCACATGCTGCTGCAGTGGGGCCAAAAAAAAAGTTTTTGGAAAACTGCATATAAAGGTCTAAATTTCTAGTCACATTTAAGAGATTTAAAAATCTAAAATTATCATTTCCATTTTCGCAGGTGGCAAAATTTGAAGCATGTCTCTGAGAACAAGATCTCCATGTTAGCATGGAGCCTCTGAAGGTGATGGTCATCCTTGAGACACGCATCACCTCTGAAACTTGAAGTAGTAAAGAGGTATGGAGGCAGAAGTTCTGATTTCTCAATTTCCAAGAAAAAAGATTGAATATGTTTTCTTCCATATCTGAAGACTGTATCTAGATTTGAGATCTAGATACCTAATTAGATTGATTCTCCAAACATTAAAATTCACTTAAACTAAGGTGTAGGCTAGAACACATTTATTTATTTTTGTCTGTGTTGGGTCTTTGTTGCTGTGCATGGGCTTTCTCTAGTGGCAGCGAGCGGGGGCTACTCTTCGTTGGGGTGCGCAGCCTTCTCATGGTGGTAGCTTCTCTTGTTGCAGAGTACGGGCTCTAGGCATGCAGGCTTCAGTAGTTGTGGCTCTTGGGCTCTAGAGCGCAGGCTCAGTAGTTGTGGCACACGGGCTTAGTTGTTCTGCAGCATGTGGGATCTTCCTGGACCAGGGCTTGAACCTGTGTCTCCTGCACTGGCAGGTGGATTCTTAACCATGGTGCAACCAGGGAAGTCCCCTAAAATACATTTAAATAATAACAGCAAATATTTATTAAGCTTTTATTAGGTACTATGTACCAAAAGCTTTGCCAACGCCCTATAACATTCTCATAATTAAATTGAGGCTGTGGATTTGGGGGAAGAAAAACAGAGTGGTGATGTCTATCTGACTGAATTAAATCATGGGTACCTGATATGCCCAATTTATCACTAGTGTGGTTAACCCTCACCACTTGATTTACAGTCTGCCAAATTTCTGTAATGTATTGGCTTTCCATATTCTGTTCTTCGTTATGTTACAAAGTCCAATCCTGCACAAGTGAAGGGAAATTAACTTCCATTTCCCTCCTATATTTTAGTTGAATTATTCCTTAATTACTGTTGAGTTTTGAGAGTTCTTTATATATTCTGTATGCTATTTCTTTGTTGGATGTGTGGTTTGCAAATATTGCTTGGTCTGAAGATGGTCTTTTCAACATATTAGCAAATTCTTTGCATCTTTGTCAAAAATTCCTTGGGTTTTTGAAGACTGATTCAACCTCCTTATTTGTTATAGGTCTGTTAAGATCTTTTTCATGATTCAGTCTTACTAAATGGTATGCTTCTAGGAATTTATCAATTTCTGCTAGTTTGTTAATTTGCTGGGGTATAATTGTTCATAGTAGTCTCTTACGACCCTTTGTTATTTGTTTATGTATTTTTAATATTCTCCACAACTCTGGGTCCTATCTTTCTTGGTTAGTGTAGCTAAGGTTAGAAAAACTTTCATTTTTTTTCCCAGAAAACCAACTCATTAGTTTTTTTTTAAAATAAATTTATTTTTGGCTGCATTGGGTCTTTGTTGCTGCGCGTGGGGCTTTCTCTAGTTGTGGCTAGTGGGGGCTATTTTTCATTGCAGAGCATGGGCTTCTCATTGCAGTGGCTCCTCTTGTTTCGGACCGTGGGTTGTAGGCACGTGGGTTCAGTAGTTGTGGCTTGCAGGCTCTAGAGCGCAGGCTTAGTATGTGTGGTGAATGGGCTTAGTTGCTCTACAGCATGTGGGATGTTACTGGACCAGGGCTCGAACCCGTGTCCTCCACATTGGCAGTCGGATTCTTAACCACTGCACCACCAGGGAAGTCCCAACCCTTTTTTAGTTTTATTCATCTTTTCTATTGTCTAATCTCAATTACATTTACTTCTGCTACACTCAGGATCATGTTGCGAGGTCACAGTGCTTGGTGCTGTTTTGGGCCACATGCAGATGCAGCATTTTGTCACTCTCCATGGAGAGGGCTGGTACAACTACATTGACAGGTGTGAGATTGTGGTCCACAGTGTGTGCAAGTTCTGCAACGATGGTGCACTTTAGGACAAGCTCTGTCAGGTACATATCAGACAGCTTTCAGAAAACCTAATAAAATTGGAATATGGGTCATATGTGAAATTGAGGGTGGGGGGAATTTTTTCTCCTGCCCCTAATGGTAATTTTCTAATTCACCTTTTCTTTGTAGTGGGAGATAGTTTTTCTATTTTCTTTTCTTTCTTTTTTTTTTTTTTTTGGTTGCACTGGGTTTTAGTTGCAGCACATGGGATTTTTAGTTGCAGCATGCGGGATCTTTTAGCTGTGGCATGCAGACTCTTAGTTGCCGCATGCAGAATCTAGTTCCCTGACCAGGGGTCAAACCTGGGTCCTCTGCATTGGGAGCATGGAATCTTAACCACTGGTTCACCAGGGAAGTCCCCTTCACCTGTATTTTGGACAAACCATTTAAAGTGGCCTGCAACTCCTCACACAGCATCTCAAATTCCTTATTGTGCTGAGAATGCATGTTTTCTACATTTTCATTGGAAGGCTGCTGCTCTCTAATGCTACTTTATCTTTTACTCACTAAGCTGATATTCAACTTGGCAGTATTATTTTCAATGATACAGGTTTTTCTAGTGCAATTTCCTATTTCAGGATTAAATTGTGACTATCAGATGGTTTGGCCTTAACTTATCTTGCACCAGAAGATAACATTGGGCTTTGCATGCCAAGAGTGTTTGCAATTTATTATATAGACTATAACACAGGAACAGTTGGAAGGAGGAGATGCATAAGGCAAGTTATACGGGAAGAGCCCAGAGATACCTGTTGTCTGGGGATGAAACCCTACCTGAAACTTTATGTGTTCACCAAACTGGAAGTTTCTAGGGTTACTTTTCACAATAATAAATATATGACAGTCTAAAAGCTAGACTCATGTTTTTAGAGAATATCAGGCATATTTCTAGTGTAATAAGGAGTGATGCTAGCCATATCTGTGCTACTACCAAACACTGTACTAGTGGTATCATACAATGCAATGAGATAAAAAAAAATCAATTTAAAACATAAGAATGGGGGTAAATACAATCTATTTGCAGATGACACGATCATTTATCTGGATTATCTGAGAGACATAAAATAATTAGATAAAATAGAATACAAAATCAACATATTAAAAGCAATCTCCATGATTTAAACAGAGAAATGGAGAACATGATGGAAAATAATACCCCATTTAAATGCCCACCAAAAAAAAAAAAAAAAGTGAGAAAGAATTGAGTATAAACTTAAGAAAACTACAAAGCCTGAAGAATAAATATAGAACACATATTTGTGAAAACCAAATATAAAGACACCCTGTCTTGGATAAGGTCATACATATATATATAAAGACACCCTGTCTTGGATAAAGTCATACTACTTAAAAAGACAGTATCTAAAAAAAAACAAGACAGTATCTCTTAAGTTGTAGAAGACACACATCTCAAAACTCAGAAGAAATAAAAGATTTATAAATTTGACTACATTAAGAAAAGACGTTTGCAAAGCAAAACAACACTTTCAACAAGGTCAAAACACTATTAACAAATTGGGGTTAATATTCAAAACATATACACAGAGGAAGATTTAATATCTCTGATTTGTGAAAAAAAATTTAGAAAGGCAAAGGGCAAAACCTGGCTGAAGGAAAAACTGTGTGAACAAAAAATTCATAAAATGAGGTTAAACAAAATTGGCGGTCAAACATATAGAATATTCAAAATAAAATTTATGAAATTCAAATTGAAACATCACCAGAAGAATATTACTCATCTTAAATTTACACAATTAAAGAGTATGGCAGCACATTCTCTGAGGCTATGGGCAAACAGGAACTCTCTTAAATTGATGGTGGGAATTCAAATTGGTAAAAGAGTTCTAGAGGGCAAGCTGGCAATAATACTACCTATGAACTTGCCTTCTGACCCAGCAATTGCACTACTAAAATTTTATGTTGAACATAAACCTGCAATACTAAGAAAATACATTATGGCCAGAATATACAGAAGAGCAATATTTGTATAAATGCAAAATATAAAAAACCCCTTAAATTTGATTAAACAGAACAGTGCTTGAAAAATTGCACTTCCACACAATGGAGTACTGTGCAGTTAAAAAAAATCATAGAAGTCTCAAATAGCTCACTTGGAGTGATTTCCAGTGTATATAGTGTTAAATGAACAAGACACATAGTATGCTTACATGTAAGGAAGGGGATGAAAGAAAATACATGTGTCTGATCATTTGTGCAAAAGAAATATAGGAAAAAGTAAATGAGAGTCTAAAGGAATCAGCTGATTTCAGGGAGTGGTAGGGAAGAAGAAAGATGGAAAGAATAATTAGGTAGTAGGGCTGAATAGAGAGTGACACGTCTCTGACACTTATCTTGCAATGACTGTTGGAAGCATAAGAATGTTTCCCATATATCCTATTTCCCCAATATAAAGTTAAAATACACTATGACTTTAGAGGAACCCAAAACAGAATATAAACAATTAAGACAAGAGCCTAGATGTACTATAAATGAATAACAAGCCCATTGAATGAATATGGAAAAAAGGAACTATCCTTATTAACTTTGGTAAATAGTTTGAATACTGTAAAGCTAAAGCTTAAAAAAAACCTTTTAAAAAAACTACTGTATTCTGCTTTTACTGTGGGTATAAAATACAGTTTTAAACTACTTTGTATGTGTTCCAGACTTGAAAAAATAAGTTATAGATAATTTACACCAGGTTTTCGTTATTCTTGTTGTTGCTTTGGCCCTATTTATTAAAGAGGGTCTAAAAGAAATGACACTCTAGGAGAAATGAACATATCCAAGCCGAAATCTTCGTTTCTAAATGTCATTCTGTAATAACGTTTCCAGGATTCACTGGGGAAATGGCTGACTCAGGAGTGGGGTGATATTTGCGAGGAAAATATAACATGAAACTGGAACATCTTGTGATGCCAAAAATAAGGAAATGTTTAAAGAAGGAAGGAAAGAAAGGAAGAAAAGCCATACTGTATGGCAAAAAGAGAAAAATGATAGAGGTACAGATAGGTAGAGTTTAAAGACTGTGGTAGGTTGAGTTTAAACACCGTGAGAAAACTCTGGTTCTAAATTTGGGGTGGCTTAGTACCTAGATGTCAGAGGGACCTAGGAGGAAGATAATCATATACATTCAAATGATTAAACAGACCCAGAGTCTCACAGTACAATACCCAAATTCTACTATACAATATAAAATAATGTCTTAGAAATATCATAGAATATCAGAAAATGAATGAAATTTTAGTCAATAGGTATCAACACCAAGACGAATTAGATACTGGAAGCAACTGAATAAGCTATCATGGGAATTTCCAGAGGACCTGAAAGCGGAGACCACAGAGTCAGGGTCATAAGACAGAGGGAACAGTTGACTTTCAAAGATGGGGCCATCAAATTCTCTCAGGAGGGGTGGGAATGCCTGGACCATGCTCAGAGGGCCTTGTACAATGAGGTGATGTTGGAAACCTAAAGGAACCTGCTCTTTGTGGATCTCTTTCCTGTAAGTGTGGTCAAGCAGTTATAATGAAAACGAACAGTGATACACGAGAAGTATTCCAAAGAGCGATGCTGGGAAGACGTGAAGGTTATGAAATCAAACATTTTTACCTCAGGGAAATCCAGAAAATATATATGACTTAGAGTCTCAGCAGAGAGATGATGAAAAGAATTATAAAGGAATGCCTAAAACCCATAATAAAAATCTACCAGAAAACTATTAGCGCTAATCAATGAATTTGGTAGAGTAGCAGGATAAAAATTTAATGCACAGAATCCTCTTGTATTCCTATATACTAATGATGAAAAATCTGAAAGAGAAATTAAGGAAACACTCCCATTTACCACTGCAACAAAAAGAATAAAATACCTAGGAATAAACCTACCTAAGGAGACAAAAGACCTGTATGCAGAAAAGACGCTGATGAAAGAAATTAAAGACGATACAAACAGATGGAGAGATATACCATGTTCTTGCACTGGAAGAATCAACACTGTAAAATGACTATAGTACCCAAAGCGATCTACAGATTCAATGCAATCCCTATCAAACCACCAATGGCATTTTTCACAGAACTAGAACAAAAATTTTCACAACTTGTATGGAAACACAAAAGATCCCGAATAGCCAAAAAAATCTTGAGAAAGACAAATGGAGTGGGAGGAATCAGGTTCCCTGACTTCAGACTATACTACAAAGCTACAGTAATCAAGACAGTATGATACTTGTGCAAAAACAGAAATATAGATCAATGGAACAGGAAAACCCAGAGATAAACCCACACACATATGGTCACCTTATCTTTGATGAAGGAGGCAAGAGTATACAATGGAGAAAAGAAATTCTCTTCAATAAGTGGTGCTGGGAAAACTAGATAGCTAAATGTAAAAGAATGAAATTAGAGCACTTCCTAACACCATACACAAGAATAAATTCAAAATGGATTAAAGACTTAAATGTAAGGCCAGACACTAGAAAACTTAGAGGAAAACACAGGCCAAACGCTCTTTGACATATATCACAGCAAGATCCTTTTTGACCCACATCCTAGAGAAGTGAAAATAAAAACAAAAATAAACAAATGGGACCTAATGAAATCTAAAAGCTTTTGCACAGCAAAGGAAAAATAAACAATACAAAAAGACAATCCTCAAAACGGGAGAAATATTTGCAAATGAAGCAACTGACAAAGGATTAATCTCCAAAAAATAAAAGCAGCTCAGGCAGCTCAGTATCTAAAAAGCAAACAACACAATCCATATATGGGTGGAAGAACTAAACAGACATTTCTCCAAAGAAGATATACAGATTGCCAACAAACACATGAAAGGATGCTCAACATCACTAATCATTAGAGAAATGCAAATCAACACTACAATAAGGTATCACCTCACACCAGTCAGAATGGTCAAAATAAAAAAATCTAGAAACAATAAATGCTGGAGAGGGTGTGGAGAAAAGGGAACTCTCCTGCACTGTTGGTGGGAATGTGAATTGATACCGCCACTATGGAGAACAGTATGGAGGTTCCTTAAAAAACTAAAAATAGAACTACCATATGACCCAGCAATCCCACTATTGGCCATATACCCTGAGAAAACCATAATTCAGAGAGTCATGTGCCACAGTGTTCACTGCAGCACTATTTATAATAGCCAGGACATGGAAGAAACCTAAGGGTCCATCAACAGATGAATGGATAAAGATGATGTGGTACATAAATACAATGGAATATCACTCAGCCATAAAAAGAAACGAAATTGAGTTATTTGTAGCAAGATGGATGGAACTAGAGAGTGTCATACAGAGTGAAGTCAGAAAGAGAAAAACAAATACCATATGCTAACACATATATATGGAATCTAAAAAAAAAAAAGAAAAGAAAAGGTTCTGATGAACCTGTGGGTAGGAAAGGAATAAAGACACTGACATAGAGAATGGACGTGAGGACACGGGGTGGGGGAAGGGTAAGCTGGGACAAAGTGAGAGAGCGGCATGGACATA